>NW_004955427.1:23505389-23599637 GCF_000276665.1 Chinchilla lanigera
ATTTTTGGTTTTTCTCCGGTACCGGGAACCGAACTCACGACCTTGCGCTTGCCAGGCAGGCGCTTTTGCCGCTGAGCTAAATCCCCAGCCCCTCTTTTTAATTATTTTTAAAGGAAGTTTCTGTGTTATTTTTATTTCTCTCATTTTTAATTACATTTCAAGATACAAAATACAGACAAGTGAAAAGGAACAAAAATAATCCGCCCACTCAACTGTCTGACAGTTGCTAATACTCAGTGTTTATTCTTCCAGATATTTATATCTATATGGATATATTTGATAATTAGTTTTTGTTTTAATAATATATCCATGATAATACATACATATGATGATATTTCTCTTTCTTGGTGAAATCTTTAATATTACGACTATTATTCTTTTCCAGGTTCTAGTATTTAATAGGCTATTAAAACCATGTACAACTACATGTAAAGAGATGCAAAATAAGCATTGGAACATAATTCTGGGTTTGAGCCAAGTGTTGAGAATCTTTTTTCCAAGAGAAAGTGTCAGAGAATGGTGTTTTACAAGTTTCCTCCCAAGGCTTTCTGGTTCTTCAAGTGTGCATGCTACAGCACTGTGAAGACCTTCTAAGCCAGAAACCTGACTGGGACAGGAGGTAGTGATATTGGCAGTGATGGTGGGGAGAGCTTGATATTGCTAACATTTGTAGCCTTTTTTTTCTTTCTGGTCATTGTCATCCTCCTCCTTCTTTCCTTTCTTTCTAAGCATTCTTCCTCTTTCTCCTTTTCCTTTGTGCCTTTCCCATCTTCTCCAGGGAGGCCCTTCCCTAAAGTGGGTACAGGGTACAGCCCTTGACTCTGGCTCAATTGCGGTCCATTCAGGTGGGTGGTGTTTTCTAGGCCCCCCTTCCCTTTTTCCTCTGCCCCCTCCCCATGCAAGACCTTTATGAGGCAAGTACTTTCCGGCTATGGCATTCAGGGGGTGAGGGTGAGTCAGGAGTACCTGGGTGAAAGGTAGGGGCTTTTGTGAACCTGAAGATGGATGAGGCAGCGGGCATAAGCAATAAGTATAAGGAGCCAGCACCAAACAGTCCTGAATTAAAGGGTTTTGGGCAGCTATAGTATACAAAAAATAAATAAATAAACATACATCATCAACCAGAACAACTCATCAGGCAGATCTATGTCTTTTTTTCTTCTGCCAATGAGCAATTAGAGGTGTTTTCATGAACCAATTTTGTTTGGAATAAATTTTTAACAGGAGGAACACTCACTGCCAAGTTCTGACAGGAACAAATCTGAGTTTTTCCACCTGAAAAGGAAGCCAGGCTTGGGGAACAGGGAGCTAGGTTCTTATGGCCTGTTCCCAATACCCAGGGACATTCAAGCATCATCAGGATTGGTGCCTGTATTTATCTTGGGATTCACAAGACAAATGCACTGCCATGCCAAGGCACTGCCCTTTGGGTTTAAGTAGAACCTAGTGCAGCTTTCCTTCTACAATCTTAAGAGCCACTAACAGAAAATATTGGCAACTCAGCTCTAGTTACACAACTCCATGGTCTTTCACACTGTGAGCTATTTTGTACAACATAGTGTGCCTTAGCCTCAACAATGCCAAAGATGGATTGAAATAGCTCTGGTGGACTTGGGTCCATCACATGCCTAAAATTTGAAAATATCACTGAGGGAAGGAGGCAGTGAGAGAGTCTAAAAAGGAAACTCCAGATCCATGTGATGTGCATGTTCCATTTTTAATTTCCTTCTTCATGAGGCTTGGACTTTGCTTAAAATTGTGGACTCTTTAGTGCCTCAGGGATTTGGTCACATTTGAGAGATATATATATATAAAGCAGATAGGGTTATTTGATGTGGACTTTGGGTCTGATCCACATGGTATCTGTGTCACTCTGGTGAAAGTTTTAAATCTTATAAAGTTAGAAAGGTTCCAAGTTTGGTATTTACTCTAGTAAATTATGTTCTACTATGTCCTCTGGGTACCCAGCAACGTGACAACAAAAGATCTGAACATGGACAATTTTCTGGATTCTCCAGTTCCGTTCTTTGTGTCTTGCATGAAGGCCATTTGAAAGATCTACAGAATAACAGCTACAGATTCTTCCTACTCTCCTCCCTGTATAGGTACAAGATTCAGTGGGATGGATTCAAGGATTGGACTACCTACATGGGAAGGCCAGAGCTACCCCACCTACATATATAGTTACCTAACCTTGCCAAATCTCAGTTTTTGCATCTATAAAATGGAAGCAATGTCTGTTCAATCAGAGTTGAATAGGCATTAAGTAAAATCATGTATCTGACAACATTTTAAGTTAGAACACAGAGCAAATGTAAATTTTCACCATTATTATTCAGGACATATGATGATAGTGGATGAACTCATATTTGGAACACACTCAGAAAAGAGGAACTAAAGAAATAGAAGAGATTAATGAGATTGCCTCAAAGTGGGAGTTTCCCAAGAAAGAGAATGTGCTGACTGGTCGCTGAGTTTAACTGAACTCTTTACACCATGGGCTTCTTCACTGCTCACAGGCCAGATTCTGAGGCTAACTGGATTACTGAGGATTCCTTCCACATTCTAGGCTAATGATTCAGTGAGTGAGGATCTTTCTTGTTCTGGTGTTTATATAAGTTTAGGTCATTGAGACTTTGTGGGCAAAGTGGTTATGAATGGAAACACCATGATGCTTTGTATTTAGACCTCTCTGCTTATTTATAGGTCCTTCTACCGAGAGAGAACAGGGAATCCCTGCTTACAATCAATGCCCTGCTCAATAGCAGGCATTGTTGCTGCAACTCATGCCTTGGCCTTCACCGACAGTCGGGGCTACGCTGGCTCTTGCACATTTAGGGTCCTGTTAATTTATTCAAGTCCTGCTAGCCCTTGTCTCCCCACTAATTCACTCTTACTCATTTTTTCACCATTCATATAACCCATCTGCTTACTTCGCCTCATTTGGTATTGAGTTTTGGTTTGTATGGAATTCCTTATGGTCTCTGCTTTAGGCTTTCCTGACTGTGGGGATTATGGGTACAGTCCGTAGTCATGGAATGTACTCTTGGCCTATGCAAATTAGAAACACGTAAGTGCTCCATAATGAGGTGAATAATGAGGTGGATGTGGGCCTGAATCCCATGACCCTTTCCTGCCCCGTGGTCCAGTGTCCAGCTCTCTGGATTGTGACCATTTCCCTAAAGGTGTTATGTGCGGAGATGATCTCCCACAACTTCTCTGCTCTGAGGAAATGTTTCAGTGACTGAGGCTCTTCACTTGCTGTCCTAAGAAAGGGAAACAGGAAGAACATGTTGTTTGCTTCTGAAAAGTGAAGATGATGAGGTCTCAGAGGCCCAGGGTCTTGGCCAATAGTCTGTGGTGAACAGGCCTTGATGGAAGTGTGATGTCTCTTCCTTTTTAGGGCAGATTTCTGAATCCAGCTCTGCTTGAGAAGGGTGTGCAGGTAGCCTTGTTCTCAGTGTAGATCTCCTTCCTCTTATTTCTTTCTCTCCTGTCTGCCTCCTTCATGCCCTTCCCCACTGTTCCCTACCAGACAGCCACTGTTATGGGCTGTGCCACTGTGAGAATAGAGCTTGGCTCTCTGACTCTCAAACTGTGCTTCTGTGAGGACAGATCAGCCACTCCACAGCAAGCTTTCCATCACCAGCCAGACTTGAAGGAGAAGCCCCAGTACTGTTTCTCTCTTAGTCTGTTACCAAGCCCCCTATGTCTTCCTGACTTCCAGATCTCTAACTTTACCATGACAACTCTCTTCTTTAGATTACTCCCTTTGGCTTCACATTTTAGATTTTAAAGTTGCCTCAAAAAAAAAAAAAAATCCCAAAGACAAAAAATGACTTCCTTCTGAAAACTTCCTCCAGCTTCTCCATCATGCCCTGGTAACTCCTTTACCTAGCATGCCCTTGGCATTATATCATCAATTTGTACTTGCGACACATCTCATTTCTTTCATGTCCTTGGAGAATGAATTGTTCTACATAATTTAATTGTATAGAGAACCAAGACTTAACCCTAAGGACCTCCTGCTCAAAATTCAAGTTTCATTTTTACTGATGCTAAATAAAATACAGTTCTGAAATACAATTCATGATTCCCATGCCTTATTTATGGAGTGTGATTCCTCAGGGATCACAGCAGTGTTCCTTGATTTTAATGATGAGTAGAGACCCTGCTAGGTCCTGTGGCAGAAGCTAAGGTTTTCCTTTCTTCTTCAAGGTTTCCCTCTCCCCTCACCAAACTAAAGTATGGTTCTAGGACTGAGCTGCATTCAGGGGGCCAAGGTTGGGGGATGCAGCTCCTGGAGCCAAATGTGTCACTCCCTGCAAGCCCTAGAGCAGCTCTGTTTCCTATATTTCTCTTAGGTGATTATGGTGGTGATTTTAACAGTACACCTGGTGAAGGTGAGATGTGGTGAATAGACTTTCTAAAGCCACACTGAGACCGTCACTCCAGAGTGAACCAACCAGTGAGTGGAGGACAGAGCATGAGTCTTCCCGCTCTGGACCTCTCCTATTACCCCTTTTATTTTTGAATCACTCAATCTGTGTCTTGCTAATTCTTATTTAAAGGGCTATCAGAATTTCTTCATCCATAGAAGGACCCAAGACCAGACTCCTGCCTGTTGCTCTCTGCTGCTGTTGACTCTGTACCACGGGCAAGAAGGCTTTTAGTATCTGTAGGATAGTGATAGGGAGGGAACCTTTCAACTGAAACTTAGAGCCCCATTTCAGACACAGGCTTTAGGCCAAAGTCTGCCTCACTTTTAAGCATTTTCAAATTTAACAAGCCTCTTACTTCTTACTGCTGAGGAAAACACCTCAGGGTCATGAGCATATGCTGCTGGCACTGTGCCCAGGCAGAATAATTTCTAGGATTGCATAGCTGATTCCTTCTAACTCAGTCTTTTTTTGTATACATATGTCATACCAAAAGCATGTTTCTTTTAAGCTGTGATGAGCAATGTCATGAAGTCCAAACTGTGGAAGATTAAAAGTCTTCTTGGGGCTGTGGAAATTTTATGTTTTGTGATTGTGTATTTCACTGTGGTTTGTCAGGCACAAATGTCTTTAGGATCGCCTGATCTCCCAAACAAACCCCTCTCAAAGATAAATATATTTGTAATGACATTTCTTTATTTCTCTTACTCATCTGTTGATTGAAAAAAAAATATTGAATCCTTACCTTTCTCCTTTAAAATTTATTTTGTATTTTTCAAGTTTTGAAGAAATTTCCTTTTTCTTGTAGCACCAAGTAGAACATTGCAAAGACCTGCCAGTAAAAAGACTACTGATCCCTTTATGTGTACTCCCTACCCTCCCTTCTAAGACAATCACACATTTCTAATTACAAATAAAAAATAAGCAAACAAATACAAAATCTTCAGTTTACTTTTAGAGCGGTTTCTAAAGAAATCCATACATATAATTTTATATTTTAAGTGATTTTTCCATTTTTTCTGATAACAAATTAATACATGTTCACCATAGGATAATTGGAAAACAAAGAAATAGTGAAGAACATTCATCTTTAGTGTCACTAAGAGATAACCACAATTAATACTTACTGACAAATTCCCATTCAGCACAGCAGATACCAAGAATGTTTTGCTTGAGATCAAACCCATGTGATTTCTGTTTGCCACTATGAGAGCTTATGCAAATTCTTTTACTTTCCTAAGCTTCAATTTCCTATCTGTAACGTGCTGTAATAACATAATTTATCACACATAAAACACTTATAAGTTTATCCCAACTGACAGCTATCATTATTAGTAATTGTTTTTTAATAGATAATAAAATTAGAGCTATGCTTTCCTGATTTCTTTATTCCATGTTATGTCAGGAACATTTCTTCAAGTCACCATTCTTCAAAAACATAATTGTGTCGACTCCATGATGCTGTAGCACATGGTTGGTGCCACAGTGATGCTCTAGCATGTGAATGGCACTGTTCATTCAAAGATTGTAGCCATTTTAAGATTGGATCTCTCTCAACTCAGAATTTTACACCAGGGTTTGGACTCTGTCCTTATTGAGTGATTTAACACATTCATGACAGGGTTGTATTCTATATGTCTCACTGGCAGGGAGCTCTGAACCACTGGTAGCACATGCATGACTGTTCCATCAGATGGCTTGTACCATTTGATAGGACTCTGCCCTACATTTGCTTCCCAGGGCTTTCATAGGAAAGTACTATATAGGCTAGATGGAGTAAAACAATAGAAAAGTCTTCTCATGGGGCTGGGGATTTAGCTCAGCGGCAAAGCGCCTGCCTGGCAAGCGCAAGGTCGTGAGTTTGGTTCCTGGTACCGGAGAAAAACCAAAAAAAAAAAAAAAAAAAAAAAAAAAGAAAAGTCTTCTCACAGTTCTGGAGGTTAGAAATCCAAGATCAAAATGTTAGCAAGGTTCATTCCTTCTATGGGCTCTGAGGGAGTCTCCCATCCAAGTAATAACCAGGCCTGGCCCTGCTTAGCTTCCAAGATCAGGTATGTTCAGGGAGATATGGCCATAGACTGTGAGGGAGAGTATATTTCAGACTTTCTCCTAACTTCTAGTGGTTTACTGGCAGCTTTGGCTTTCCTTGGTTTGCAGCTACATTTCTCTAGTCTTGGCTCTCATGCCACATGGCTATTTAAAATGTCCATTCTTCACATGACCATCTTCTTTTATGAACATCAGTCAGATTGCATAATGGGCTACTCTTCTCCAGTTTGATCTCATCTCAACTAATTACATCTGCAATGCCATTATTTTCAAATAAGGTTACATTCTTAGGTACTGAGAGAGTGTTAACCTATCTTTTTTGAAAGACAGAATCAACCCATAAGAGCCCCTGCAAATTACCAAGCCCAAAATGTGAATAGTATTACTGCTGAGAAATTCTTCTATATAATCTGTAGATCAACCAGGGAGATTAGCTTAGGTAACTAACCAGGGAGATTAGCTAATGTAAAAATGGGGACAGGTGGTGCTCTGGCCTGAACATTTGTCTCCCCTAGATTTGTGTATTAGAGACTAATCCCCAATGTGATTATATTAGGAAGTGGGGTTGGGGAGGTGATCAGGTCCCATGAATGAGATTATACACTAGAGAGTTAGCTAGACCCCCCGCTTCCATAATAGGAGACCACAACGAGGTGGTGCCATCTATGAACCCAAAAGCAGACGCTTAACAGACACCAAATCTGGTGGCACCTTGATCTTGGAGTTCTAAATCTCCAGAACTATAAGCAGTACTGTGGTGGAGTAACTAATGATCACCTTGCAACACCCAGCTGAACTGAATCAGCATGTTTCTGGGTGCAGAAGGCCTACCTGAGGGCCTTTGTTGTCAATAGCATAAAAAGGAGAACTGGAGGGGAAGATGGTGTGCTGTTGATCCTCCTGGAGAAGTTTGTCGTGCTGGTTTTCCTGATATGAACTCAGCTGTTATCATCATTGGAAGATCTCTGGTCCTTGATGTAGCTGAGGATGGGTGTGGTTCTCTTTGGGGAACTCTGGTCTTTACTTTGAGTGTTGCTTCCTGGCTCCAATGCAGATGCCTCAGCCTGCTGGCACAGATCCTTTATCCCACTGGCGCAGACTTTCTAGCTTCCACCACTGACCTTCGGCCTTCCCAGGGCAGATATTTGATACAGACCTTCATGAGACACTTGTGGGCTCTAGGCCTCCAGCTGAACTCAGGGAGGACATTGCCATGGGCCCTAGGTCTACAGCTGGACTCATAGAGGACATTGCTGTGGGATCCAGGCCCTCAGCTGGATCCTTTGGGTATCTATGCATGGACAGATTGCTTGCACATTTCTGCATTTGACTTTTTGGGTGAATATTATAAAATAATCCTATAAATTATGTGTCCTGTATTAAATGTATTCTATTGTAAACCCTGAGTACAACAAATACTTTTTTATGTTATTTAAAAAAATACCCAGTCTAAGGTATTTTGTTAGAGCAGCATGAGTGGCTGAGACAGGTGGAAAGAGTTCAGAGTCCTGAAAGGGGGAAAGTAGATAGGAGTACCACCTGAGATGGTCAGTGGTCCTGGGTTAGAGGCCGTGGGTTCCCTACACATCTATAAAATATGCCCAGGCCTGGACCCAGTGGACTGTTTGTATCTGAAAAGTGGCACAGGGGCTTGAAGTATTACTGTGCCAACTGAGGGAGAAGCAGAAGGGTGAGACCAACCCTCTGCTTTGGTCACTTTATCATCTGACTCCTATTTCCCTGACCAGGCACAGCCGTTTTCTCTTTTAGGAGTGGAGCAAAAGAGAAAAATAAAGCTACAGCCTCCACCATTTTCAGCAGTATTTTCAAGCCAACTGTCTTGTCTCCCAAACCCTGCCTTCTTCCTCTCCCACCCACTGCCTCCCACAGACAGCCAAACTTAGAATAGGAAAACAGGAAAAACAGCAACACCACAAAGTTACATCTTTCAGGAGAGAATATTGTTTTGGATATGCCCTCCTCCTCAGATTGCCAAACCCTGCAGGCAGGTGGCCTTCTGTTCCATGGGGATGTAGCTCACCAACTTACTTCTCCAGCTTCAAGAATTCTGTGCAAGAACAGATTCCTATAGGGCCAGGGACACTGTGTATTCTATGTATCCACTTCTGAATACTCATGTCTGTCTTCTTGTAACATATTTTTGTCCATAGTCTCCTAGTGTTTACTTTCATAATTTTGCCAATTCGAATAGAAGAGGGAAAGGATGGAGAGGGGAAGGGTATCAGAGAAGTAGAGATTTTGTTATCCAATTCCAGGAGTGGTGAGTTGCTTCCCAGCAGCAATGCAGATGCCAGCTGGCTACATCTAGGGCCTGTTCAGTGGGAAAAGAATAAGGCATTTCCCTCTGTGATTTTCAGAGCGTTTTCTCTGCATAGCATGCTCCTGGTTTTGAGCCACTAGTTACTCAGTTTTCTTTGCTTTCTATTCTTCTCTTTGGTTTGTCCCCTGAAACAGCTCTGGACCAATTTATTTGTGTTCCAGTTGCAGTACCAGCCCAGGTTCTCTGAGAACCACCTTTCTTCAGTTCTGCATCTGCCTTCTATTGCTTTCTCTGTGCCTTCCAAGGGTAGGTGGGAGAGGTCAGGCAAAAGTCCTTCCCTGCATAGTTTCTCACTCTGTTGAGAGTGACTGTTGTTTTCTGGAATCTGGGCTTATCTTTTCTTGCAGGCTGGGCCTGATAATTCCTGTTCCATCATACCTTATTAGCCATATTGGCAAACTCTGGGATGGGTCACACCTTTTGATCCAGATGCAAGGTGTTTCACTGTTATGATTATCATAGTAAATAGCTAAAATGCTAACAATTATCTCTCTTTATTTCTTTGGCTTCCTTGCCTGAAGGTGACTAGATATTCTACAGCCAAAAAGAAACACCTTTAAAGCATAATATGTAAGTGAAGAGGGTTGCTGAGAGTTAGAAAGAAAGAAAAGAAATCACTAAAAGACAGAATTGAAGCCAGATCTGGTGGCACATGCTGTAATCCCAACACTCTGGGTTACTGAAGCAGGAGAATCGTAAACTCAAGCCTGGCCTAGGCAGTTTGGCAGTGAATTAGCAAGACTTTGTCTCAAAATTAAAAATAAAAGGCATTGAAGTTATAGCACAGTGTAAATATCCTGGATTTAATCCCCAGTCCCAAGAGAGCAAAAGAGAGAACAGGGCTAGGATGTAGCTCAGTGATAGAGTCTTTAGCTAGCATTTATAAAGCCTGAGAATTAATCTCAAGAGAGTTGGGGGTGGGGGGAGCGAGAGACAGCCAGAGAAAGGAGACCACCCTAGTGAAGAACAGCTATTATTCTTCCCTCAAATCTTACAAGCCTAAATATATTCTTAAACACACAAAATTAGTCTATGGTTTGTCCACTCCAAATGCTTGTCCACTCCAAAATTCATGTTAAATGTAAATTCAGTTTCCATTGTAATAGCATTAAATAATGGGACATTTAAGAGGTGATTGGAATACTGTATAAGGCTTTACCCTCATGGATGGGATTGATGTCAATATCAAAGGGCAAGGATCTCTCTTGGTCCTTCTACTTTCTGCCATGGGATGATACAACAGGAAGGCCCTCATCAGATGCCATCTCCCCAAATCTTGGACTTTACAGCCTCCAGAAATGTGACCCAGAATGTTTTAGTTCATTATAAATTACCTAGTCGTGGGTATTTCTGTTATAGTAGCAAAGACAGACTAAGACAGTTTATAGGACGATAAAACTTTTTTAAAATTTAAAACTCTGAAAACATGCCATTTGTAGGAAAAGGTGCATTTTAGATATAAAGAGGAAAACATTCTCCAGTGAGTAGAGACATGCATGAGAACAGAAAGGGTGATGATTTTATAGACAAATGTGATAAAGTTGGCATTTGGGTTCCCAAGGATCACTATTTGTGTTGGGAGGTATTTGCATCTGCCATGTGATATTTTTGTTATCAATCCCAATTACAGATATTTACAGAATCTCCAGCTACAGCTGTATCTCGCTAAAATTCCTCATTAGATATCCTGTGTTTGTACATATGAGTTGCCCTAATAGAAGCAACTACTGTTAATTCTGCTATTCAGGGCACATAGGAAGATGGTGTCCTTCCAGCAGTTGTGATATGGTGTGTCTGTTCATCACTGGTATCCAGGAGTAGTTTCCTCCTTTCCTTCCTCTGCTCGCCACCGTAAACCACTTTTCCATTATCAGAGCCCATTCCTTCCTCCCCAGCAAGAGCCAGTGGGTGTAAGAGACCTGTGTACTTGGTGACCATAGGTGAAAGCTAAGAAATATGTCCCTATATCAGTGATGGTGAACCTTTTAGAACTTTCAGTGATACAAACAGCCCCCTGTGGCACTTGTGTCATAGGTTTGCTACCACTGTCCTATATTATCCTTGTTGATTCTAGATGAGGTGCTATATCTATACTATATTTTAAGCATATTATATGCTCAGCTGAGTTTATTTTGTCACAGTAACCTCATTCACATTTACATAGCAAACATTTTTCCAGTGTTAAATGGAACTGGGAAATGTGGCTTACAATAAAATGTTCAGATCACTGTCTTTTTTAAAAATTTTTTTAAACAGGATCTGGCTATATAGTTTAGGCTGTCCTTGAACTTTCAGTGATCCTCCTGCCTCAGCTTCCCAAGTGCTGGGATTACAGGTGTGCACCACCACACCCAGCCCACTGTTCTTAAACTGAAGAGTGCCTGCATTATAAGGGCAACATCCACTATGAAGCTCCCTTGTGACAAGTGGCTGCACCAAGAGTATTTAGGAGAGCACTGTGCTCAGTAGGTACGTTGATGAATAGTTGAGAAAGAAAAGATGAGTGAATAGGGCCTTTTCTGCAAGAAGAAGATACTTCTTTCTGGAAAACAACTTATATATATTCAAAGTATACAACAAAAAGTGGCTATAAGTGACCAATTACATTGTCATAATTTTTAAATCAAAGGCATACAAGTAAGTGTATTGCAAAATATTAGAGATTTTTCTGCATTCTGGGAGAGCATGTGGCTCAAGAAAAAGTACTTTGAGGTTATAGAGAAGCCTAGCTAACCATTTTCTAGTTAGGTAATATTCTTTAAATAAGTTAATTTAACTCTCTGAGCCTCAGTTTTCTCATTTGTAAGATGAAATTAATTATACCTATTTCGTGATTGACCCCAAAGCTTGGAAATAATGTAGACAAAAAGCCTAGTGTCCTGTAGACACCTAATTAATTGATACTGCCTTCTTTGACATGTGTTAGTTTCCAGTAATTTGGTGATTTCCCAGAGATATTTCTAGCATTGATTTTGAATTTAATCATATTATAGTCAGAAAAAGTAGTTTGTTTGACTTCATTCCTGTCAATTTGCCATTATGGCCCAAAATATGGTTTATTTTGGTAAATGTCCTCTGAGCCCTTGAAAAGAAATAGCTTTCTGCCAGGGATATAGCTCAGTGGCACAGCACCTGCCTGGCAAGCATGAGGTCATGAGTTTGATTCCTGGTACCAAGAAATAGCTTTCTGCTGTTGTTGAGTGGAGTTTTCTATGAGTGTCAATTATCTCCAGTTGGTTGAGACTGTTCAAATCTATATCCTTACTACTTTCTATGTACTTGTTCTATTAATTGTTGAGAGAGGTCACTAAAACCACTGGCTGTAATCATGGATTTATCTTTTGCTCCCTGCAGGCTTATCAGTTTTTGCTCCACAGATTATGAACTTCTGTTATTAGTCACATGAACATTTGGGGTATATCCTCTTGATGAATTGACCCCTTGAACATTAAAGAATGATTCTCCTTTTCCCTGCTAATGTTATTTGCTCCCAAATCTGTTATGTCTGAGATTAATGTAGCTATCTAACTTTATTTTGATTAGTTTTATCATGCTCTTTTTCTGTCCTTTACTTTAAACCTACTTATATCTTTACATTCAAAGTAAAGTGTGTCCTCATAGGCACCATAGAGCTGGGACCTGATTTTTTTCCAGTCTGATAATCTAAACTTTCTGTTGTTTTTTGACAAGTTATATTTAATGTGATTATTGATATTGTTAGGTTTAAATCTCTCATCTTGTTGCTTTTTCCATTTGTTTCATCTGTTCTTTGTTCTTCTCCTTGTTTCTGCCTTTTCTAGATTAATTGAGTATACTTTTATGATTTCATTTGATATCCTTAGTTTGCTTATTAGCTATAACTCTTTGTTATTTTAATTGTTGCTTGAGAGTCATAGTATTTTAACTTATCATAATTATCTATAACTGATACCATTTTACATATAGAATGAGAACCTTCCAATGGTATACTTCATAGAATTCTAGTTTGAGAGGTTTATTTCTTTAATTACTTTAAAGAGATTTCTCCTAATACCAAAATACCTTATATGCGCATGTGAAAATAAAATTTTAAAAATAAATACTATTTAAAAATTTTAAATTAGAAGCAATAAGTATAACAAGAAAGCATATGTTCTTTAAATAGAAATATCAAGATTGTATTGAAAGATTAAAGAGCTACATAAATTGAAATTTATATCATATTTATAACAGAAATATTAAAAATTATAAAGATGTCAACTCTATTCAACTAATGTAGCAAGAATTATATGAAGGGTCACATCATGCTTGTTTTGAGAGTTATATCATTCTGCCTTTGGCAGATGATATAACTCTAGAGGGTGAGGCAGGAGGATCATGGTGAGTTCAAGGCCAGCCTGGGCTTTGTAGTTAAATGCAAGGCCAGCCTGACCTACATAGTGAGACTGTCTCGAAAAACAAACAAATACTAAAAATGATACAAACATATTCTGTGCTCTTAATGAGACTATTTTGATTGTGAGTAAAAAATAAATCAACTCAGGTTAACATAAGCAATAGAGGGAATGGTCTGGTAGCCATTAAAAAAAGGTGCTGCTCCACTGTTTTTATGTTTTGTTTTGTTTTTTGGTTACAGTCCTTCTGATAAGAAAAGTCTGCCATTACCCTTATCTTTATTCCTCTGTATGTAGCATGTCTTTTTTTTTTTCTCTCTGGTTGTTTTTCTTATCATTGCTTGGGATCAAACATCAAACCCATGGGTAGGTAAGTGCTCTACTACCAAGCTATATCCTTCCTCTGCCTATTTTTAAGATTTTCTTTTTTGTATTTCTTTTTCTCTGCACTTGATTTGGTTTTTATGTGCCTTGGTGTAATTTTCTTTATGTTTCTTTGTTGAGTTTCTTAGATCTGTAGATTTATAGTTTTTGTTAAATTTGGAGACTTTTTACCCATTATTTCTTAAAATAACTTTTACATTCCTCTCCCTTCCCTAGGGATTTTGATTACATGGACATTGGTTTACTTAAAATTGTTACATAGCTTACCAGTGGTTTAATTTTTAAAATTCTTTATTCTTTCAGCATTTCAGTTTAATTTCTATTGTTGTTTTCAAGCTTGGTAACTTTTTCTTCTATAATGTCTAACCTGCCGTTAACATAGTTCACTATATCATCTTCAAAAATGCAAACTTGGGGTTGGGGATTTAGCTCAGCGGCAAAAGCGCCTGCCTGGCAAGCGCAAGGTCGTGAGTTCGGTTCCCGGTACTGGAGAAAAACCCAAAAAAAAAAAAAAAGAAATGCAAACTTTTGCCAGGTGTGTTGGCACATGCCTATAATCCCAATACTCGAGAGGCTGAGGCAAGAGGATCGCTGTGAGTTTGAGGCCAGGCTGAGCTATATAAGCGATTTGAAGGCCAGCCTGCACTACACGGTGAGACCCTGTCTCAAAAACTAAACAAAAGTGCAAATTTCTTTTCAAAATATATTTTCCTCTACTGTTTGGACATATAAAACACAGATGTAGTGACCATTTTTAAATCCTTGTCTGCTATTTTTAACATATATGTCAATTCTGGTTCAATTTTAGTTGATTGAATTTTCCCTTCAGCATAGGTTATATTTGGGGGGGTTGTATATTTGATAACTTTTATTAGATACGACATTGTGAATTTTATTTTTACAAAATTTTAGTTGTTACATACTTCTGTATTTTTATAAGTATTCTTAAGCTTTTTGGGACACAGTTAAGTTTTTGGGAAAAGTTTGATGCTTTTAGGTCTTTACTTAAAATTTGTTAGGCAAGACCAGAACAGTGCTTAGCTTAAGGCAGTGAGGGTGAACCTTTCAGAGCTTTCAGTGATTAAAAATAAACAAACAAACACATACCAGCAGTGTAGCACACATACCGTACATTCACTACCACTGGCCTAGGGATATTATTTACCACTGCCTCTGATTACTCTACCCAATATCCCATGAATCATGAGTTTCTCAGGATGACTGGTGGGAACAGGTACTATTGCTACCCTTGTGTGAGTGTCACATACTATTATCTCTAACCCTTTTAGGTGGCTCCTTCTCCAGTCTCAGTTTTCTCACAAATAGGTGGATCTTCTCCAGATCTGTCCCAGAGAGGGTAAGGGAGGGATGTGAAAGAGATTTCATTTGCTCACAATAAATTACTCTTCAGATGTAAAGTTTTGAACATTATCTTGACTGGTACACTTCATTCACATCAAGAACCAGAGATAAGTCTGCCCTCTCGTGATGCCCAGGCCTCCTTATCTCCCTTTCCATGTGTTACCTTTCCCTGAAATCCATTACATATGCTTCTGTTCTTGTCTCCTCACCTTGTGTTGGTTCCAGCCAGGCTGGCCTTCACAAATAAACACTGTAAGGGAGGTCTTTCCTGGTCCTCCATCAGCCTGCCCTTCAGTCTACACTGCTTGTTTTGAATAAGAAAGGTGACTTATAGGCCTCATCTCTTCTCATCTTCAGGCCATGGAGGTAACTTGTTACTGAGGAAACTGACTTTTGACTCAAGAGTTGCTTTATTCACTTTCTGTCCCACATCTTACTTTTAAAAACCCTATTTCCTGCAGGTAGAATTCTTATATTTTAGACTAATTTTCCTACAATGCTTTGTTTTCTCCCTAGGGAGAAAACAAAAAAGTAATGGGCCAAGAGTGCAGTAGGGGATTGAAGTTAGACTTCAAAGCTAAATTATTTAGGGTAATCACCTGGTTGATACAGGGATAGAGAGCTTGGGGAGGGAATAGTAGAAAGTACAGCTATCTCTGTGGCCAAAATTTCTGACCCAGGGGCCCTGGTAACCACAATTCCTGTCTGAAAGTCCCAGAGGCTGAGGGCTTAGTTCTCAAAACCAATTTTTGGAATGATTTAGGAAATATTGATAGGGTGTCAAATCCAAGGCAGAGGCCGGAAAGCTGGGAAACCAGCGAATACCTAAGAGCTATACTCAGAATGAGGCCAACACTGGTACTCAGGCAGTAGCTATTGTTTATTTGGTGAGCATAAGTCTGTCGTAATCCTTGCCCCAGTTTGGGAGCACTGACAGGGCTCAGTACACCCTTTTGGTAATATTTTAGTTGATATTCTCTAAACACAGTCTTATTTTAAGGTTGTGCCAGGACATAAAGGAAACCAAACAGGAATTCACAATTGCATATGCATTCTTCATGTAGAGTCTTATACCAAATAATTGATGAGGATCAAGTGTTGAATCAATGTATCATTTATGAATTCATTGACTAAATATTTATGGAGCACTTGCTTGGTCCTAGACACTAAGGAAAAGAGATGACAGACACTGTCTGCCCCTAGGCAGATGAAAGTCAAGTTTTGCATTAGGATATAACAAGTACCTAGGAAGGAATCACTCTTCAAGCCCAAAGAAGGGTGCCTAAGCCAGGTTTGGGGCAGAGAGGGTTGGAGAACAGACTTCATAGAGGAAGTGATGCCCAGGCTGAGTCTTAAAAGGCAAAGAAGAGTTGATCAAGTAGAAAAGTAAAGGAAAGGGCCTCCCATGCAGAAGGAGGAGTGTATGCAAAGGCATGTGGGCAGAAGTCATTGTATGAGTGTCTGGCAGTTTAACAGGCTGATTCCAGTGAGGGAGGTGTGAGTTGAAGCTGAAGGGAGATAGGGAGATGTCAGATAAAGAAGGGCCCTGCATGCCATGCTAAGGCATTTTACCCAAAGGCATGGAAAACCACCAAACAGTTTTAAGTAGCAGCAAGATGTAACTGGATCAAGATTTTTAGAACCTCTTTCTGGTAGTATTTGGGAGGAGGCTGGGCACAGATGGAGGAGGGAGTCCAGCTTTTGGTGCAGAACCTGTTGCCCTCTCACCTGTCTGTATTGTCTCCTTCTCCATATAAATCTGTCCCCCAGCTCTTCCCTGCTTTGCAGAGTCTAATTTCCTGCCACTCTCCAATTTTAGTCAGATTGACTCAATTTACCAATCATGCTATGCTCATTCCCACTTCTGACCTTGTTCATTGAACAAACACGTACTGAGTGCCTGCTGTATACCAGCCACATGGCCTTGCACAGGATGTCAGAGATGAATAAGACATGGAACCCTGCTTTAAGGAGCTCAGAGACCATTAGGGAGACAGCATGGAGACACGTGGTGTCATGGAGCATGGTAACGGATGTGGTGTGGGATAAACATAGAGTAGCCTAGGCACAAGAGTTCTGCCTATGAGCCACTACCTCTTCTCTGCTAAGTCCTACCTATCCTCAGGCCTCTGCCTATGCTCTGGCTAGAGCAGGGGAGTATAATGGTTTGAGCTTGACAAGGCTTTAATCCTGATGCCCTCATTTTATAGTGACCTTGACTAGAAGTTTCTTCTCCTTTAAAATGAGTCTGATGGCTGTATCAATTTCATAGGGTTCTTGTGAGGATTAAAGGTGATAAAACACGTAAAAGTCTTTAGGATGCTTTTCAGCATGTGAAAAATATTCAGTAAATATTAGCTACTATTATTCCCAGTTTTTACTCATTTTCTTTTGAGCATAATATCATATAAAGAAAATTTAGCTGCTAGTTATCTGTTATTATATTGCTTGTCCCATTTTATGGGCTGTCATGTTGTTTCTCCCAAGGCTAATTTTATACTCCTTGAGACAGAATACATTTTTATATGCATCTCTACTTGTGAGCCACTGACAATGTGAGATTTCTGTTAGGTTGATCAGCCACCCCAATTTTCTCAAGACCAAGAGGATTTCTGGGACAGAGGACTTTCTGTGGTAAACCCAGAAATGTTCTGGACAAACTGGAATGAGTTGGTCACCTTACATGCAATAGGCACTTCAGTTTTACGTTTTATTTATCCTTTATTGGTCTTAAGTTGAACTCACAAACCAGCTTATTTTCTGAGCTGTGTGGCAAATTTATATCTATTGTCTAGAAAATAAAAAGTTGTAACCCTAGGTTTCTTGAGAGATTCCTGAGGTTTCCTGGGATTTAAGTTAGAGTTGAGGAATCCTGAAAAACAATCTCATGGAACATGGACCTATTTAGTAGAGATTGTAACCAACTCCACAGTTGTCTTTTTAAACTTGGCCCGTAGGCCCAGCAGTCTTCCCTCCCTGTCATTCCTTATCTCTCCATATGATTTCCTCATAACTCTAAGTGGATTCTTTTAGTTATTTTCTGGACTTGACATTCTTTAACTAGTAGAAAAAATCTCTTTCTCTACACGAGGCTGCTCCATTTTTTCCATGAATTTCCCAGTTGGAGCCAAATGGTTTCTCCTCCTTTTCAGCTCTGTCTCATCAGAATTGGGATAGTATATGCCTTGGTAGTTGATTATCAGGTAACATTCCTTCAGGATCCTTTGGGCCTCCCTGGGAATTCCTGAAAGCCAAGACAAGCCTTTGCTGATGGCCTGCCCAGCTTCACACTCTGTGTCTGTACAGCCCAGAGGCTAGGCCAGCAGCCTTTGGAAAGGTCAATCCCAGTGTGTTAGTTCCCTAGGGCTACATGACAAAGCCCCACAGTCTATGTGACATAAACAACAGGAATTTATTTTCCTGTAGTTGTAGAGAAAAGAAGTCCAAGACCAAGGTGTGGGCAGGTGTTGCTTCTTTCCAAGGAGTATGAGGGAGAAATCTCCATGCTCTTCTCTCATGCTGCTAGTGCATTGCTGACAGACTTTGACCTTCTGGGAGACATCCCCAGGCTCTGCCTTCATCTTTGAGTGATGTTTTCCCCATGCGAAAGTCTCTGCATAGTATTCTTTAATAAGGACACCAGGCACATTGGATGAGGGGCTTACTTTCTTCCAGATGACTTAATTTCAGTGTAACTTAACTGCATCTGAAGTGATCATATCTCAGTAAAGCCACATACTGCGATACTGGGAGTCAGGAGGTTAACATGAATGGGGAGATGTACGCAACTCATCCCATAACATCCAGATCTTCAACTGATTCCAAAATATTCCACAAAGATGTGGAAGCCATGTCTCCACTGGCAAAGCAAAGTCTCACAGCCATTGTTCATAAACCCAGATCAGTTCCTTGTTCACTCGGTGTTTGACACTGACAACCTCTTTTTCCAGATTCACATTGTCTGCAGTAAGCACCCATCTCCCAGTCTGCGGAGCAGTGTGCTAACTGGAGGGATGCTGAGAAACACGTGCTCACCTGAGTTGTCAGTTCCCTTCAGGATGTGTTAGATTAAAAAAAAAAAAAAAAAAAAAAGCCTGCTAAGAAGTTACGTACATGGCTATTATGTGATAACTAGTATGCTGACTTCTAAGGAATAATGCAAGTCAGTTGCCTTTTAAAATGGCTTGGAGAATACCATGGTGTGTACAGATAGGGTTTGAGGAAGTTGTGTGTGTGTGTACATATGTGTGTTCATGTAATGCCATAGCATCATAAGCAAAATCACCAGACTTCCCTCAGCCTCCAGCTTCTTGCACACATTCAGCCTTAACTGGGCACGGGGAATGACCTGCATGTACTCCCTGGCTGTGGCCACCTTCTCCTATCAGCTGCTTAGAGTTGCTACCTTTTCCCCTCCAAAGAGATAGCTCTGTTCCAAGAAAGATAAACACCCGCAGTTGCAGGACTCTGGGGAAAAGGCAAAGCAAGCAAGTTAGTGTTTCCGTGGTGTTCTTGTTAGACACACACTCCATCGTTGTGGATGTGCTATTTCCAACTCAGGCAGTTACAAGCCTGAGATGGAAGGGCAAGGATGGGACTTCCTGAGGGTAGGGAATAAGGAACCAGCTAAAGGGGCATGGAAGTTCTCGCAGGTCTTCCTGCCTCCTTCCAGGGGCGCTGCACTTCTGAGAAACCCCAGAGGCAAGCGAAGCTCATAACTAGTGCCCGTGTGCACGAGCAGCCTGGCTGCTCGCTTGCTGCGAGGCGGAGAGCCAGATCCGTGCACAGCACCACGGTGCCAGATCCGAAAGCTGACAGCTCTGTGCCTCCACCCCTCCGCCCCTCCACTCCAGCTCGTGTGGGGAGCCTCAGGGTGGGCTGCAGGAAGGCGCGAAGCGCACTTCCTGACTGCAAGTTGACTTTGCCTCACTGTTGTTGCTGGCAGAATACGTACACCAATGCGGACAAACTCCTAGAAGCAGCGGAGCAGTTGGCTCAGACGGGGGAATGTGACCCAGAAGAGATCTACAAGGCAGCTCGACACCTGGAGGTGCGCATCCAGGACTTCGTGCGCAGGGTGGAGCAACGAAAGCTTCTCCTAGACATGTCCGTCTCCTTCCACACACACACCAAAGAGGTAAGGGGAGAGAGGGCAGCTTCCTAGTAAAGTGATCCGAGATCCCAGCAGGGTTCTGGGGCCTGGGAGTTAGTCTTCCCAGATATTGGTGAAATTATCAGTTTGCTCCTGATAACCTATGTTTAGGACTCTATTAAACGGAGCAAAATTTCATCCCCTCATCTCTAGAAAGACAGGAGAATTTGGAAACAGGCAGTTTCTGGGATCTGCTGGAGCAGTTAGTATGCAGTGGGAGAAATTCGGGACTCCCTGGTATAGAAATAATTGCTACAAGAGAGAATGTAAGAGGACTGCATAGCACTCCCCATTTCTCCTGGTTGCTCCTGAGGGTCAGAAATCAATTCCACAGCACTTTGGTCAGGGACCTTTGCTACCAACAAGGCGCATACAGAGTTCCTAAGTGTTTTGTGTGATTTTACTTCATTGATTTTTAAACAGGAATTGGTCTTCTTCCTGAGGTCTGAGGCAGGGGGTTAAAGTTACGGCTCACCTTGCTTGGATGTAGGTGGCAGTCAGTGAAGGAAGGAGGACTGAGAAGCCCTCCATGCATGAAGAAGCCAACTGGGCTTAAATCCCAGACAAAATCATTCACTGAGCAGAAATGGGAGGGGAGGCAGATTTCATTAAGTGACTAGCAGGGCAGAAGGGCCCTCTGGAAAGGAGGAGGGGGCCAACCTGTGATTGCTTTTCAATTCTGATTAATGGGGGGGTACTCTGAAATTGAGTAAGCGTCCAGGAAGGAAGCCCACTTAGCACCTTCCTCAATAACACTCTTGGCAGATGAATTCAGTTCATGTCTGCATGCTTGTGTTCCCCCAGGAATTCATTTTAATAGTGTATTAATTAAAGTTTGATTGCTGCCTGGGAAAAAAATTAACCCTACTTAATTAAATTGATTTTTGATATTGGGAGTGTATTAAGAATCCTGGCTGTTACTGCTTTACAGGCTTTTCTGACACTTTGCAGGAACAGATCTGAACCATTGCAGCACCTATCAGAAAAAACATGAAAAGATAAACTTTTTTAAACTGAGATTCCCCAGGCAGATGAAGGCCTAGTGAGCTCCCAGAAGCTGCCTCTACTTCCTCTCCATGGGACTTGCTGCTCTCTGATGAGTGTCTGTAAAGCAAGGGGATTAACTTTAATCCAGGGCTTCCTGCCTGGTTGTCTGCTTGCTTGTGGTTCACTCTATTCTTAACGATGGTCTCAGAAACCAAAGGCATGTGTATTCCCTTTTAATTATGAGCATGAATGAACAGGAGTCATGCTGCTTATGAGGGTTGCAGGCACTGGCGGTGGGGAGATTGTGAACAAGGTCTCTGTGAGAGTACAACTCCTAAAGGATGGCCCCAGCTTCCAGGAATCCTCTCTAGCTACGTGTCCTATCTTCTGCACATGTGGCTGGAATGCTGTGTCTAGTCCAAATATTGC
Source organism: Chinchilla lanigera (assembly GCF_000276665.1). Taxonomy (NCBI): domain Eukaryota; kingdom Metazoa; phylum Chordata; class Mammalia; order Rodentia; family Chinchillidae; genus Chinchilla; species Chinchilla lanigera. The sequence continues at coordinate 23,526,906 of NW_004955427.1, forward strand.
CAAAAAACTATATGAGTTTGTGTGAGTCACTGTGTCCCAGCCCTGAGTTCTTCATGGACAAAATGCTGCAGTTGGTCTTGATCCCCTTAAGGTCCCTGGTGTTTCTACTGTAAACCCAAGATCCATTTCTTTTTGTCTCCTTTTTCTTTTCTTTATTTGCTATTAATAATAGTAATAATAATAATTAAACCTAAAGTAGTATAGATGATTTATTTAGCCTAAGATTTGGTTCATTGTAACTACACAGTATATGCCAGGTGATTGTTTAAGAATTTGAGTATCTATTATTTGTCAGATACTCAACATATGTCATCTCTGTAATCTTCATGATCTTATGGATATAGATTTTATTAGATATATTTTCAAATGAGGGATATTAAGGAAATAACTTGTCTAAGATTATAGAGTTTGTCAGCTGAGATTTCATCCATCTTTTCTAAATACAGATTAAACAACCCTAATGTAAAAAATATGAAATCTAAAGTGATGTTTCAGAGGGTTTCAGATTTTTAGAGCATTTTGGGTTTCAGATTTTACGTTAGGGGACACTCAACCTATACACACTTGGACTCTTAACTGCTACACTTCTTCTGTTCTTGTTTCCTCCTCTTCCTTTTCTTTTTCCTCTTTACAGGGACTTTATGAAGAGATAGATCTTGAATGCAAAATGTAAAGTGTTGCTAGGCTTTCTCGACAATGGGAAGTAATAATCTCTCCTAAGAAAAAGAAAAGAGGAGGGGAAAGGAGGAGAAGGAAAGGCCCATTCCACCACATCTTTCATCCATTCCAGTTCTTTGGCTTTGACTGTGTGGACAATGAAAATAAGGAGTATGGGTGGGGAATCTGAATCACCAATAGAAACTTTCTGTAGGACCTGCTTGGCAGACAGAAGTAGATTATTAATAGCAGAAGTGGGCATCCTTTAATGTGCTAGTGAAAAGCTCCTGGGGTTTGGTTTTTCCATATTCTACTTAACATTTCTCAAGACTTTGTACTTTTCAAACTTTGGTAAGTGTGGATCCTGTTTGATAGTAGGGCCATTCATGTGGACTCTTTCCTCTTGACTTTATATGAAGCCTGCTGGCTTTTTATTTAAAACAATATTAGCAGTCAAGTCTGATGAGTTTTCCTTTCACAGTGAATAGAGGTAAAGGGAGGGAAAATCTTCTGCTCAGCTTTGGTAAAGTGGCCTTGAGTTTTGCTGATAAATACTGGTAAGAATTCTTCCTGCCTAGTTTTGGTGAGGTCCTTCTTTCTTTACTTCATTTACCTTTTTCCTTCTTTTTATAATTGTTTGCTGAGTTTTTGCCTTAGTGCCAGTGTGTAATAGAATACCAGCATAGGGTGTAGTTTTCATGAAGTAACAGGCCCCTTTGTAAGAGATTTCTGAGTGAGAACTGAATAGCTTCATAAATGATTTAATCTAGACTTTCTATGACTCCTCAGGCTGAAGTTCATAATTTTACCTTTGCCTACTTTCCACATCAGAAGATTTAATCTAATCAGGATCAGAGAAGAAACAGAAGGAAGATATGAAAAAAGAAAACCTCCAGGCTCATTTCTTCTGCAGATTAAAGAGTCCACTTAATCCTATTGGCCCTGCTTTGTAAATTCTTTGCAGCCTTGTAGGTAGAGAGAGTTGAAACTATCTAATCATTTCATCACAGTGTTAGTCATAATCTTGAATAATTAGAGGCAATCTAAATGTTCCACAGTGAGTGATTTGTTAAGCAAATCGTAATGCATGTAGGTGGTGAAATATTACAGTCATTAGAAGTCACCAGAGATCACTAATGACATGAATGACCTGTGCTATACATAAATCCACATATTCAGCAATGAGTGTTTGAATATCACAATATCACAGTTTAGATCATACTCATAAAGACTAGAATTAAATATAGCAATAAGTTAAGAATACTATGGATCCTATTAAAATATTTTTACATTTTACAAGTTTTTTCAATGATATTTTAAATTTATAATCAGGAATAATCCTTAATGTTATCTTCCAAAATCTAAACTGGTATTTTTCAGGGTGCTGAGCTTAGAACCCAGAGCCTTACTCATGTTAGGCAAGTTCCAACCACTTCCAACCACTCCAAAACAAAACTTCTTATCCCTCACTAAGAGAACTACTTGATAAAAGAGAGGTGACAAACGTGTATTCAGACCACTCTGTGCTTCTGTCAGCTGTTAGCACAGATTGTGATAAGCTTTGAAATATCTCCTTTTTGCCTGTGGCCGAAACGGCAACTGGCTGTTTGTTGGTCTGGGAGCTAAGAAGGTGTCAGGGAAAAGTGTCGATCAAGTCCTCACTCTCTTTATCCAGGGACAAGGCATTTGTGGCATGTGTCATCTGCTCACACAGATTGTCCAGACAGAATTCTCCTTCCTTGCTATGTTTCCATGGAAATGTTATAGTCCCTGGGCTTTCAAAATAGCTGTTTTTAGATAGTTTTGTAATAAGAATAAGACAGTCAAATTAAGGAATGTAGCCAAAGTAACCATCATCAGCTTTTAATTAGACAATTAAATGTCTGCTTTTGTTTGTTTCTCACTTTGGAATCATTCTGCCATACCATTTTCCTACTCATAGTCACACATGCATGCGTGTGCACACACACATACACACACCATACCACAAACACATATGCATACATGTCCCCACCTACCTACTCCAGAACCAAAACTAACAAAGTTTTCAAAAGCAATGACAGACTCAAGGGCAAACTGCTCCATCCTCTATATCAGTTGCCCGACTGTCATGATAGTTATTTAAGAAATAAAAGTGGTTTCAATGCCAAAGAAAAATGATCTCCTCAAAATGAGAGAGTTTACCCTGTAGACATAATGCTCCTTTCAGCATCTTTAAGGGTCAATCAGTTGTACCAGCCCAATGTCAGCCAGCAAGTGTAAATGGAGCAACCAATTGGCAGGAGAAAATGATTAAGTAAAGTGACTTCTTTGCTGAATCTCATCCATAAACCTCATTATTTCTACAAAGCTCCTACTATCCCCCTTCATTGTTTATCCCCATCCTCTTGCTTTTCTTCAGCTGCCCTTTCCTCAGGCTGCCTGCTAGACAGGCTGGACAGTGGCTGTGGGCTTGTTCTTCCTGACCTCTGGATACATTTCACTACTAGAGCTAACCTTAGGTAGGGCATTCTACCCTGGTAAGTTTCTAGAAATTGTCAAATTAGGATAATTCTTTAGTATGTTAATGTTTTGCAGTATAGCCATATGTACTTTGAGAGAAAGAATGCACAAAATATTGACCAATATTTTTGGTCATTGGCAACTAGGGAGCTGGATCCTGAAAGACTGGGCCTCAGTTCAGGTCCATTGAAACCCAGAAGAGAAGGTCTGGCAGTGCCTGAACACAGGATTCTTTCTGGGGCACAATAGGCAGGGAAAGAACCTGCAGTTCTGACCTGTTATGCTGTAGAAAAGTGGAGGATAAAAAGGATTCTTTGATGGGGAGAAGCCAAAATGAAGAGAGTTTACCCTGTAAACTCTGTAAGGAAAAAGCACATAGGTTGTTGTTGCTATGATACCTAATTAGTTGTGGCAGTCATTGGCTTCAGGGAAGCTTGAGGTGAGAACTCATTCTGACTAGGTCTCATTGGCTTCTTAATATTACAGAAATTAGTAAGTGTTTTCTCTCTAATCTGGACTCTTCAAAGCAATCTAAACATGCTTGTCAGGATTAAATCAGATGGCACCTGCAGAGCAGTCTTACAGGACATTCAGATGGTAGGAAAGTTACAGTTTAAAGAATGGGATACTGACACAACCCTGTGATGTAGTGCACTGTTTAGTTCTGCCTACTTATGAGACAAAATTCCTACTTCTGATACAGTATGAAGCCTCACAGTTGCTTATTTGAAATCATAAGCTTGCAGTTTACATTTATTCCTATCAGGTGTGATCTAAATGTTCATGTGCATGTCTAAATGATCATGTGCACACAGTCTTGTGGGATTTCAAGTGGCTCAAGCTTTCCAGGTTTTAAGTATTACTTTAACCTGAGGTCACAGTTTTCATAAGCTGGTGTTAAGCTCTGAACTTGGAATACTTTGGTGTCAAAGTCATGCCTACAGTGTTTCACTCTTTTGACTTGCCTATCAATCTTCTCTCTCTACTGTTTTTTCTCTGGAATAATCTTGAGTTTATCTTTCCTTTCAACCAGGTGAAAACTACAGTTTTCAAAGTAACACCACACTCATCTTCCCTTCCATCATTTATGAATGTACTCAGTAGTAGTGGTAGTCAAAAGTGGAGCCTGTTGTAGACCACTGGACAGTTTCATTATGTAGGGGAGCTATCAGTAAATGAGTTTGCAGTAATTTAGTTCAACAGCTCATCATCTCCAGTATCTATTCTGTTTGAAACAGTATGTTTAGCTTTTAAAATCTTATAACCCATCATAGTACTTTGGGTGTATTTCAGCATTTTGAGTGTCATATGGAAATATCTTATACTTTTTGTGTGTGTGGGCTGGGGATCAAACTCAGAGCTATTCTACCACTAAGCTACAGTGGTACCTTGATTCACAACTTAATTCTTTCCACGATTCTGGTTGCAACCAAATTATAAGCATAGACTATGCAAGTTTGCAAGTTAGCAGCCAGACTTAACAACTTCACAAGACTCTGGCTCAATTGTTTTAAAAAAGAGTTGGAAGATGTGTTGCATACACCTACCAACTCACCATGATGAATGTAATTATTATATACTACAAACATGTACTAATAAAACTTTTTTTAAAAGGGTTGAGGATATACTATCCTCAGATGTACTATGCCTGCAATTCAGTTGCAACCAGAAGCATGGAAAGAACTGAGTTCATGAACTGAAATACCACTGTCTACCCCTACCCTTTTAAAAAACTTTTTATTGGTACATGTTTGTAGTGTACAGTGGCTATATTCATCATGATGAACTGGTGCAGGTATATAACACATTTTCCAACATTTTTTAAATGATATTTTTTAGACAGAGTCACATTAAGTTGTCAAGTCTGGCCTTAAATTTGCAATCATTCTGTCTCAGCTTCCCAAGTAGCTGAGATTATAAGCTGGGCCATGATACCTGGCTCTATACTTTTATTGAAATTAATATAAACCTTGTTTTTAGTGTTCTCATTTCTAAGCAGTTTAGCAATCCTGAAAATAGCAAAATGGTTTAGTATAGCAGAGATTATGTTTAATCTTCATTTGGTTGTTATAAAACAACATATTCTTTTTTGTATATTTGCAGTATCGTGAAAAATTTCTAGGAATCAATGTCTAGCTTCCTGGAAACATGCAGCACCTTCCCTTTTCTCTCTTCTAAAAGATATTTTGTCATTACAGTCTCCTATTCTTTCTGGTCTTTCCAAGGTGGGAATTCTGTTTGCTCTTAAACAACTGTAAGTTTCCCAGAATGACAGGTGGTCCCTGTCCTTAGGGAATACTGACACTAATGGAGTAAACTTGGCAAGGATGGTGATGAATATAATTCTGTAAACAACCCAACCCACATTGTGCACGGACACCTTAGGTGTGCTGATGAAGCCACTTTGACCTGCACTGACTGGTGAGGGTAGATGCAGAGGCTCAAGCCCAGTGTTCTCATTTTCACTTAGCCCTGGCCTCTCCCATCTGCCCTGAGTGGAGACTCTGCTCTCTCCCCTACAGTTGTGGACATGGATGGAAGACCTCCAGAAAGAGATGCTGGAGGATGTCTGTGCAGACTCTGTGGATGCGGTCCAGGAACTGATCAAGCAGTTCCAGCAGCAGCAGACTGCCACCCTGGATGCCACCCTCAATGTCATCAAGGAAGGCGAAGACCTTATCCAGCAGCTCAGGTCAGCGCCTCCCTCCCTGGGGGAGCCCACCGAGGCCAGGTCAGCATGGGCAGTGGTTTCCAGTGGGAAGTGCCTCAGTCTGGACATGAGATAAGTCATGTCCCAGTCTTCACTCAGCCCCAGCTCGCTTTGTGGTCTTGTGTGAGCTTCAGTTTCTTCATCTGTCAGCACAGAAATGCCTGTACCACATGCACCTTGAGATTGGACTAAAATAATAAATGAGAAAGCTCTGTGTTTCAGAGCATCATTTATCACTTTAGATGGTATTTGACAATCAATAAGTAACAAACACAAAAAGTAAACTCGACAAAAATTATCTTAATTCATTAAAAATCATGGCACATTTGGCCATGTGGAGAAACAGACATTTTTAGTGTTATTTGGCATCTGATCTTGGGATGAACTGTGAACTCCAGTGCCTTCTAGTCACGTTTGCTGATGATTGGCTTTGGCCTCCTGAGGATGTAGAAAACTTGTGTTCTTCTACCCAGCTCTCTATTACCCACTTAAGATCTTTCTACATGCCTTCTGCCCAAGGGGAAAAAAACCCTAAATGCATACACCTAGACCACAACATACATAACCCAAACACTCAAGGAAAATCCTGTCCAAAGCCTCTTTGTTTAAAGTTATGCCACACTATTGCCTTTTTCTGTTGGCATCCTGCCCCTGCCCCTATCAGGGGCTCTGGCTACTCAGATGCAGTGTCACAAGGCCTTGGGCAAGCCTTCAGCAACCAACCCCATGCCCAGGTGCTGTGTAAATAGGATTTGATGCTAATGATGCCTGCCCTCAGAGACTCATTTTTATCCAGGAATCACAGAATGCTGGGACCTCTGCCAGCTGCAGACAGAAATAATTTCATCAATGAGCCTCAGGCCAATGCTGGGACCAGAGGGAGTTTCTTCAATTGGAGAGGACTTTTCCCTCCATATCAGTTGTCCAATTAAATAAACAATGAGAAATTGCCTTTAGAAGGCTCTGGCATGTTTTTCTGTTGGAAATTAGTAATTTCTATTCTAAACATGCACATGAGGTATTCTGAATCCTCCTGTTGCATACTAACAAGACGGGCTCTTTCCCTTCTTTTCCCACTTCATCTTCATTAATATATAATACACAATAGCTTTGTCTGCTTACCTAGGAAACTCCGCTGTTATTTGCTTTTAAGGAAAATTACAAATAGCGGGCAGTCATTTGACTGCTCTGGGCCTCAGCCGCTTCCTCTTTGTAATTAAAGGGTCCACTCTAGGAGCTCTGTCAGCTCTAGAATTTTGTGATGACTTTGTATTCTCTCTTCAAATACTTTTTACAAGCATGGCTTTCTTTGCTCTGTGGGCATGGAGCCTGTAGAGATGCCAGGTATCATACTTTAACAACTGCCAGCCTTGCACAATGCTGAGGGCTTACAGCAACTAGGTGATAGTGAAGGCAATGATGTGAGTGTTCATTGTTCTATAAGTTTAAGTTCCATGGCTTTTAGTGAGTGACATAGGTGTGTGACCCAGACCCACCGTGATATTCATTTCTCCACTGGCCTGACTCTGGCCTAGGCTTCCCTCCCTGACATCAAAGTTAGTGAGAAAAAAATAAGCAAACAGGACTTAGTGGACATTGGTGAGATGCTCACACACTCATACACCAGAAACACATCTCCTTTAGATCTCCACTGTTCTTCTAACTCTTCACTAGTGTGCCTAAGGTAGTTTTTACATTATCTCTGCGATTCCTAGTGAATGTGATGGACATAGGTCCTATATAACATGGTGGAAATTATTCTCTTTTTTGTGGAAGCTGCATGACAGAGGAAGTCTGGCAGGAGCAGTCAGGGAACAGTCAGACCTCCATCCCCCAGAGGAGAACTGTCAATGAGTACAGAATGGATAGTATGAGTGCATCTCTTTTTATGATTGAGAATGCCTGTATGATCATGGGGGTAGAAGAAACCTTGCCAGTTTTATGCCAAAACAGTCCATTTAAAAGGTGGATATTGGGAGCTCTCTGAATCATAGAGGGAGAGGTACTTGACAAACTGGCCTTATTCTAGCCTCAGGAATAGACAGTGTGTGCTCAGGTGACATTGTTTCTGAGACAAGCATAATCCCAAAGGACCTAACTTTCAAAGCAGCTGCTAATAAGAGCATCCTAAAGCAATGGTTTTTCCTTTGCCCTCTTGAATTTGTAAATTTTATTATAAACCAAGGTAATCACAAGATAATGAATGTGCCAGTTCATTTCAAGTTGTAGGGCTCTAGCTTACTCCCCTTATAGACTATGAACTTAAGTTCCATAGTTGTCCTGATTTCCTAGTTTACCTCTTTGGAGAGCCCACCACCTCATCTCTCTCAGTAGGTCAATATCGTTATCTCTTGGTTCCCCGCTATAGCACATTACCTCTCCTACTACTTTTGCATACACTCTGCTAAGAGAATACTCTCCCCTCCCAGCTACCTCACTGTGTTTATCCATTTCTTTAAACTCCAAAATCAAAATTCATCTATTTTTGTAGCTGTGATCAAATACTTGAGAAAACAACTTAATGAAGGAAAGCTGTATTTTGGCTTATGATTTCAGAGGTTATAGTGCATGATTGGCCTGCACCATTGCTTTTAGGCCTGTGCCAAGGCAGAAACATCATGGAAGAAGGCTGTGGTAGGGAAAGCTGCTTACCTCGTTGCAGCCAGAAAGCATAAAGAAAGGGAAAAACCCTAAAGGAAGGGGTTGGGGACTAGATATAGTCCCTAAGGCCATTCCCCATGACATAAACCCTTCAAATAGACCCCACTTCCTGTTCCATTACCTCCCAATAGCGCTATCAAATTATGATCTCATCAATGGATTAATCCACTGATGAAGCTGAGCTGTCATGATCCAACTACTCCCTGAAAGCCTACCACGAAACACGTGAAATTTAGGGAGGACATTTTAGATCTAAACCATATTATCTTCTCTGAAACCATTGTTGGCTGTCATAGCCTCTTGTAACTTCTTCAAGTTGAGCCTGTACCCCAACTGCATTTGACACTTCACTTCTGTCATGTGAAATGATTAATAAATATTCGAGTAATATACTCCTGGTCACAATTCACATGCATTGTCTTATTTAACAGCAAACTGTAAGGTGAACAGGGCACAGATTATTAAATTCACATAGGAAGTAAGGCATTTGGGGTTCAGGGAGTGAAATCCGAGGACCACTGGCCCATATATGTCAGAGTGGGGACCTAATCTAGCTTTGCAGATTCCAGATCTTTCATAACTATAGTTTAAAGCTTTTTTAAGAATACCAACCCACAACTTTAGCATAGCATTTTAAAGTGGATGAATAATTTCTGCAGCCATTATGTCATCTTATTTTATCTGTAAGGTAAAACTAGGAAGGTTTTTGTTTTTCATATGCCTTTAACTCGTCTGCTGTTGTGTGTTGTGATATATATATGTGTGTATATTAAAGCCATATAACTTAGCCTCTACATGTGCATGAAAGCATTCCATTCATTTAATAGTTTATGCTTTCTAGAACCCTTTACCATAACTTATTTCACTTGATCTCTTTTGCAGTTCTTTCTAGAAATAGTAGACCAGTTAGTCTTGGAAATAAGCATTTTGAACCCAAAAGAGAATGTGTATGTTTTTGTTTCCCCTACTAAGCAGATAGTGACAGACTCATAGTAGGAGTCTGATAAATTTCTGTTGACTGATTCACATCCACCTTGCTTGGATGAGGAAAGACCCCTCCTCTTCTTTCACTTTTAACATGGTAAGTTCTCTCCTTTTCTTCTTCTCCTCCCACTCTGCCACAGGGACTCAGCTGTGTCCAGCAACAAAACGCCACACAGTAGCTCCATCAGCCACATTGAGTCAGTCCTACAGCAGCTGGATGATGCCCAGGTGCAGATGGAGGAGCTGTTCCATGAGCGGAAGATCAAGCTGGACATTTTCCTGCAGTTGCGCATCTTTGAGCAGTACACCATTGAGGTATGGGAGAAGGAGAGGCAGCAGGAGGAGGAAAGGTGGGAGTGGGCACTGTAAAGGACAGTACTTCCTGAACGAAAATACTGCCACACTGCATGGACAGGTACTAGCCTAAAGGAACTAGAGGGGATTATGCTTTGCATTTTTAGGACTCACACAATTCATGTTCTACCATGTTATATTCCTTCCATTCCTTTTCACTCCCACTGCCAAATAGAGCCCATGTGTTTTACTCTCTGTCAGTGAATTACTTCACTGAAAATTTTTTGTTGCTATTCCCAGACTCTTACTTGCTACTTTAGCTACTGAAAGACCATAAAGTTGGCAGTTGAATGAATCAGGTGAATTTCATAGCTTACTGAGTGGAAAAGTGTTAAAATTAGGCAACCTCCTTAGCTCATGCACATAGTCAGACATTAGATGAAGTCACACAGCAGCCAAGAAGTCAGGAGCTGCAGGAAGGAAGACCTATATCTCGGTCCAAACTCTGCCTGTTAGGAAAGTAAGTCTGCTGAGGCCATTTGCTTGTTCGTCTCACAGATTCCTCAGTTCAATTTTGGAAGGTCAGAAGCGTATGTTCTGGTATATTTATGTTGCCTTTTTGGCAGTAGTTAATAATATGTGCCTCACATAATAGCTACCTTTTATTGTTTGCTTTGAAAGCCAGGCCAGTAGAGTTTCGGGAATATGAAGAGTATCAACAAGCATGGCACTTCCTCTTTGGGGATGATAAATGATCACATTAAAAGCACTGTCTTCTCTTTGGTCCTGACTGATGTGGTAGGATAGAAAACCAATTCTCTACCTACCATTTCCTTTTTTTTCCTTTTTAAAAATTTTACATTCTAACTATCTCCTTGGTGTTGGAGTTTTTGGATTTCTGGTATCCAGTCTTCCCAACTATATCTATGGAAACTTTGGTAGAACTGGCTGGAAGGAAAAATGAATTTTTTATGTCAAAAACTCTAATATCCTAATCTTAAACCAACTTAGGACCAAAGAACTATGACAGCAAGAGCTGTCCTTTTCTTCAGTTGGGATCAAAACTGTCTATATTGAGAATATAAAATGTTTTTAAAAATCAGTGTTAAAGGTATTCATCTTCCATTCCCTTACTTTCTTATGAGTACATCTCTGCATATGCTTCCCTCTGGTCCTTGGTAATTTATTACTTAAACATTTCATGTTCTAGAAGGTGCTTTCTGGATAGTTTCTGGAACTAAGGAAAACTAAGTATGAATCCAGATCTTAATTACCTTTCCAACTGATTCCATAACTTTTGGGGAATTCATTCATACTTTTCATTTATTTTGAATCTTCATTCAAAAGGATTTCAAGTGACAAGTAATGTTAAACATTTTGGAAGGACAGCCGGGGATGTAGCACAGTGGCACAAGTGCCTGACTAAAGTTGTGATATTTTGGAAGAACAATTAAAATGCCAGTGAAAAAGATATTGGCATTCACTAAAGGGTGTGTATGAACCTCATAAAGATAGGGTGAAAGAAGTAAAAAGACAGGAAAGAGGAAAGGTACAAGTCATTATTCTATAGAAATTAGAAGTAAGAAGTTATAAAAGAGAGGTTACATTTAATAAACATAGTGTAGGACCCAGGCACTCCCACAATCCTTCTCAACCCCATTTTCCCCTCTGGGAAGAATATATAAATTGTGTTAGCAGGGGCAGGGATTTTACTGTTGTGTTCTTATTTACTCTTCTGTCATTTCAGATCCACATGAAAAAATGTTTAAGAGGAAGGCAACTATGTGAGGATCCAGTGTTTAAGTTTTACTTGATTGGATGGCTGAGGTTTGGATATCAAGGTTGTGAGTTTAATCTCTGAATGAGTCAGTTAGCTTCACTTTGACATGGAGTACTCCTTTGTCATCAGCTGGGGCATCTCTAGAGTATATTTAACTGCAGTGATCAAATCCATTTCACTTCTGAAATGCAATCCAAAGCATATGCAGAAAATTACCCTTTTAAAATATGAGCATAAATCAAATACCTTAAAATTATATCTTAGATATACGTTACAGTAGAGAAGTAGAATTTGCATTCTTCAGCTTGTGTGTGTGAAGATTACCCTTTCACCCCAAGAATGAGACAGTATCTTGGGTAACTTTATCAGTAAAGCAAATGTGGGAAAGTAGTTTGAGAACCTGATAAAATAAGCAAAATACAAATAGTGATTTGACTCTGAATCCTCTGGTGTAGGCCATGACATCCAAGTTTTGAAGGGATCTTCTTCCCCATCGGGGGAGGTAGAAAGCTGGGGAATGCTGCATCTAATCTTAGATAGAAATGGCAATCCTGCCACACCTATGGAAAAATTCTGTCTCAAGTCAGATTGTCAGAAGTTATTTTTGATGGTGACCAGATTGTTTCAAGTACCAGCCCTGCTTCACTATGGGATGAAGAACAAACTCCTGGAGAAGTTTCGGAGTATGAAATTGAGAATAGTTTCTGTAATAAGAGCCATGTCAGAACTGACATAAGCCAGGGCAGTATCTGTGTTGCAGGACCTAATGGAAGGCATTTCCTGCACATACTCCAAATTCCTAAGGATTAGCATAAACCAGAGCACGGCAGCTATTCCAGTGTCTAGGGGAATCTAAGCATGACTCCTCAAACTTATTTCTGATGGCTGAGATTGGCCAATTAATTTAAAAATTAGAATAGCAGATGAGCTTCACCCGTCTCCTTTTACTCAACAAAAACAATATATTTGTCTTCTGCATTATAACCTGGGGTGAGATCAGAGGACACTTTCGTGTAAAGTGAAACTTATACCAAATTTGTTAGGCAGGTGTTCAAAACCAGAATTATGGCTGAATTCCTCACATATCTTCTTTATGCTGGACAGTAGATCCCAGAGTAAAACATGATGCCCTCTAAAGGTTAACCCCATAGGCTCATCCTCCTTCTATGAAGGACATTTTATATTAACAAGTTGTGATGGAAAAGGATCTTCAGGGGCTGGGGATTTAGCTCAGCGGCAAAGCGTCTGCCTGGAAAGCGCAAGGTCATGAGTTCGGTTCCCGGTACCGGAGAAAAACCAAAAAAAAAAAAAAAAAAGAAAAGAAAAGGATCTTCACCAAATGCTAATATTTATTTTGTGGTGGTGAAGGACATGATGAATTTTTTCTCCCTTATCCTTGATACTTTCTTGCATTTTTAAGTTTTCTACAATTAGAATGATCAAAAAGAAATAAAAAGTATGTTTGAAAGCAAAAATAGGCCAGGGGCATCCAGACTTTTTTTGATTATGCACCTTCTCAATTAAATACCTTTGATGTTCTATCACTGGCTGATGATCTCTGGATTCTATATGCCCGTTTGGTAAAAGCTTAGCTTTTTCATTAGGAATTGTGAGTCCATATTTCAAATGTCCCCTGATAATTTCCAATTATTTTTCCTAGGTTTCTTTACAGATCTGATTAAAATGTCATTGTTCCCTTAACCCCATAGTGCAGCAGACAGAGAGGTCAAAGTTTTCTTTTGCTTTCATGATTAGTGTTATCTTCAAGCTGCAGTTTCTTTGCAGGAACCTTGTTGAGCCATGTCTTTTTGGAAAGGTTAGTTTATCTTAAACTAGATAATAGACAAGTCCATTTAATAGGGAACATGAAAAGAACAGTAATTTGAAATATGCTAACAGCAATGAACAAATGAGGCACAGTGTACCATTCTGAATTTTGGCATTCCTGCCTTCCCTGAGGAGCCCTCTCCTACAACACACAGCACAAAGCCATCTGCTATGTGGTCAGAGTGAGACTCTAACACCAACCTACTGGTGAAAGCCTAAAGAAACTTCATGTATTTTTCATTAAATGTGTGCAAGTGGTACATATGCACATACATATGTGTATTTATATAGAGGACATTTTCTAGTCTATTATCAGTGGTTAATCTTGAGTATCCCGTGAAGTGTGTATACTCATGTTGGAGAGTTATAAAAATGACAGCAAGAAAAATACTTTAAATGAAGGCCTTTATGAAAATATAGGCCACATTTGTGGTCTTTTAAAAAATCGAAATTGTAAACAAAGTTTTCTCAGTGCAACTGAGATTTATCTGAGTACTTAACCTGAGTAAAGAATGAAACAATCAATTCTAAGTTATAGGGTTTATATTAGGATACATTGGGGCCAAGCTGAGCCTTGAAAAGCCCTAGTTTAAGGGGGAAACTCCTGTTAAGCAAGAAAAGATGACTTTAACTTACTAATGGTCTACCAGTAGTGCAGAGGGCCTTAACATTTTATATTAGAAAGTGATTATTCAGTCAACCTTTCACCTGTACAAAAATTCAACTCAGTAAACATTTAGTGGGTACCCTCTGTGTACCAAAAACTATGCTGAGTATTGAAAATACAACAGTCCCTGGCATTAGAGGGCTAGTTGAGAAGAAGCTCAAAAACATAATCATCAGCATCAGGTACCGTGATAATCTATGACAGGGAGCCTCACCATTATGTAGGAATGCTGAATGTTGGCCTTGTCAGAATACCTGTGAAGGCTTCTCAATGAGATATACCTGGGGGATGGACAAAAGTTGGTGGCTGGGGTTTGGCATTCCCATGCCATCCAGCCTCTAGCAGAGTATCTCCGGACCTCAGAAGCGTGGGCTTCCAAGAGGGGAGAAGAAACAGAATTTCATTACAGTATTGAACCAAAACCTCTACCATTTTGCACTTTTGTCCTTGTTCTGTCTCTGATGATAAACAAACAATAACAACAACAAAACAAAACAAATTTATGTTCTCTTTTATTTAGAAGCCTTGAAAATACTTGAAAATGTTTATAGGTCTCTCCTTTATCTGTAAAATCATAAGATTGTATAAGTTATTTCTGCAGTCTCTTCTCTCTAAAACTTCTCAATTCCCTTTCTCTGTGAAGCATATCCCCAGCTTATTTTCTTCGTCTGTGTAAGGCATGGTCTCTAGATACTAACTCTCTTGACCACCCTCTGCTGAAGAGACTCTAGTTAGCCATGCCCAGGCCCTGACATCCTCCAGAGTGGCCTGGGAGGCAGGTGCCTGTTCAGTGACTTCATGTGCTATCTTGTCTGACAATGGTTGAAAAGCCCTTGTTTTATTTCCCAGGATAAGTGCTTCTAAAACCCTGGATTTTTAAAAAACTCAAAACAGTAGCATCCTTTCCCAAGCTTTTATATTTTTCCCCTTATGTATTTACATTTTTTTCAAATTTCTTCAGTCTTTGCAAATAAATGTAAATTAAATTTATTATCGCTACCAGCGTTGTGGCTGTTTGAAATATTGGCTAAGTCAGCAGGGCCCTTGATGCTTCACTGGACATTATTCTCCCATGACACAGCCATTAAACTGCACAACCACTGTTGGCTGTGAACTGTCTAAGAGCCCAGTCATCTTATCCAGTTCATCACCTCTTCTTCCAGCTACACCTTGAGACTGTCAGAGCCTTGCTGTTTTCCATGTCTGTAATATCTCAAACACCCACCTATGAGTAGTAACTATGTCAAAAAGAAAAGATTCATTTGATATAGTCTCTGTGGGTTCTTCTTAATGATCACTGTAGTGTTTTCTAAATGCACCTTGGATCTTTTGAGAAGAAAATACAAAAGAAATTCAATGAAGTAAGCCAAATTCCTTGGAAACTATTTATGCAGTTGTATCCTCTAGAGGTGATTGTTTGTTTGTTTGTTGGTCAAATTGATTTTAGAATCTTTGGGAGGTTTTTCCTGCCATCTTCCTTTAAAACCAGGATTATTCAGATAGCCTTATTTTGATAGGTCACCAGTTTTCATTAAATTATTAAAGATCCCTGATAGAAGCTTTCAGTCTGCTCTGTAATGAGCAGCGTTGGAGGTGTGGACCTGAACTCAGATGATACTATCGAGAGTCAATGCTATGTGTTCCTCCTTTCTGGTAAAGATGCAGAAGGCAGTAGATATAAACTACAAGATTAGGTATTTGGTTTGGGGTAGAAAAAAAACATGTTAACACTTAAGAATTACTAGGTACTAGAATAAGTGAGCATTGTGTGTTGGAGGAGCTCTTCAACAAACCAGAGATTATTTGAAAACAGAATAGAGTTCCACAAGTCTTAAAGTGATAAGAGGAAATGATATGGATAAAATTCCTACTCAGGATCACTTTCAACCCTATTAACAAAATCATGATTGTATCAAAGACTAGGTTTAATCATATTGATAGTGAACAAAAGAAACCCTGAAATTGGCCATTAAATTATCCAGCTATCCAAGTGATCCAATTGGAATAGAAAGTAGGTAATTAAACATTGGAACCCATCAATTACAACATTTTGCAATATGTTCTTACATTATTTTGTCAAGAATTAAAAGCAACTGGGGTGGATTTCTTACTGTCAAGTACCATTGTTTTTCCAGAAAATTCTTGCAGTACCCCAAGGGTCTTTATATAGCTATTTAAATAAATGTTGTAACCCTCATATAGATTGTATATACTGCATTTCTGAAACAGAGGAAAATGCTATCATTAAAATAATCTGTATTAGGACTCACTAATCTAGTTTTTTAATAAATTAACAGAAAATAATGCTTTCTGTTCTTTTTTGTTAATCACTGTATTTTGATAAGAATAAATGGCCATAGTAGTTTTAGTTTCACAGTGGTAACCGGTGTCAACACATAAACCCATTATAGATAAAATAGCTCTTTCCGTGCAATGAGACAATCTTTTCAGCAGAACTTCTTTCTCTGTCAGCCAGTATTTGTAGCCAAGTGAAGAATATTTAGCTTTCATTTTCTCATCTTAATAAAAATAATGACATGAAAGAGAAAGTTCTCATTTTATAATCAGCAGCCCCTGCATTTCAGTAGCATCCTTTCCCAAGGAAATGCAATCTGTTCTCCCCACTGTTTGTTGGAATGAGATCAAACCTTAATACATCTGACATGTAGAGCTGATATACATATATATAATTACCATTTGCTGAGAAGCAGTATAGTCCCATGATCATATACAACACCTTGAGCTAGATTGTGTGGGTTTCACTGACTTTACTAATTGTCCCATAGGCAAGTTACTTATATTCTTGAAGTTTCAGTTTCCTTGTCTGAAAAATTAGAATGATAGTGTATCCAAGTCTATAGGGTTGTGTGAGGAATTAACGACTTAACACGTTTTTAGCAAAGCTTCTAGCACTTAATGATCACTTAATACATTGTAGCCATCATTGTTACTGTTATTCACAATATCTTATATAGAGTATATATATTGACTATATATATATATTCATTCTATATATTTTTTTCTCTAAATTTTAAGCAGTTAAGCACTTCATCATTCTTCAGGTGACCCCTGAATGTGCATGAGAACAAAAGGGGTTTGCTTTTGCCGTTCAAAGAACCTGTCCATGCAAGGAGTGGCACATACTTCCCTGCTGCAAGTTTAGTCCTTTATCTCCCATCCCAATTCTGATTGCAGATGTGTCAAAGCACCCTAGGGAACCAGAGAACTGGACAAGATAACATTACCTTCATACTAAGCAATTTGGTAGAATCAATAAAAAAGTAATTAACAAATTCTTAAACAAAAATATCTTATTGGTGAAAGGCAGTGTGCTTTCCTGCAAGGATAAATTATGCCTGGCATTTATATAAGGTCACAAACACACAGTGTATTGATTTGTTCTTTGAACACATGATTAATTGAAAAAGCTCATGAGAAATAAAGAAAAATGAATTATCATAGGTTTCTTTTCAAAGAAAAGAACAGAAGAAGGGTAAAACTGGCACTTCCCTGATGTGAGACTACAAAAGAAGGGTATTCCCAGAAATCAGTTTTTGGAGCAACTATATTGATACAACACCATGATTAAGAGCATTGGACTTTGTAGTTGAATGCTCAGCTCTGATCCCATGGGAAGACTGGCTTCTCTGTGTTTTCAGTTCCTCCTAGAGTTGCTCTGAGGGTTAAACAAAGGAAGTTAGGTAACTGCTTACCCCACTATTTATCCCATAATAAATATACAGTTCAAAGTAAAATATCTTCCTCACCCCCAGCATCAGCCGAGCATTATCAGCATCTAAAGATCATCTTAAAAAGTAACTGCACAGCAAGATTTCCAACTCTGCAGGTGACAGTGAAGAATTAAGTAAGTAACTAAGTAGATGAGAACAGACCATAGGAAATAGGAGAAAGGGGAAAGTGACTTAGGCAGGTACAAAATAAAATTTTTGAGGAAGAGGTACTAATGTTTTCTCTACAAAATAATTCTGTGGAAAACCCAGAAAATATGAGGAACCAGTGAAGCCCAGGGTAGCTGCCAAACCAACTGTGGGCCAGTTTTTGGCAGCAGAATACAGATTTAGTAATCTCATCTGGTAGGGAAGTCTTGAACTTCTTTTTGAAATAAGCCGTCCCATTTCCGACTGCTGCTTCCTCTTCCTACATTTCTTTTAGCTCCTTGTCTGATTTCTGTGTCTCTAGCATAGACCACTGTTAGAATCAAAATATTTTTAAAAATCTCTCGGGGAGGCCATCATATTCTAACAGTCCAGTGAATTCAGGAGAGTAAGCAAGACTGAGGCCACCATAGCCAAGAGGGGAACTGAGCAGGCCAGGAGCAAGATAGACTAAACGAGTAGAAGGAGAAAGCAGAATGTGTTGGCTAAAAGCTGAGTACCCGCCTGGGCTTCTATCTTTCATTCATTTCTAATTGTGGCCTGAACAGATTCTCTCCAAATGAGGTTATATCACCAGATTCATTCCCTGATATAGATTTTGCTTTTCACAGTCTCATCTCTGATTGAACAAGTTCCCATATCACAAGAGAAGCCAGAGAAAAGCCTCTGGATCTGGGAATATGGTGAAGTTCTTCAGGCCAGAGGGTTTGTTTAGATTTTTTTGTTTGTTTGTTTGTTTTTGTTTTTGTTTTGGGTTTTTTTGAGACAAAGGTCTCACTATATTCTGGACTAGCCTTGAACCCATGATATAGCCCAGGCTGGCCTTGAGTTCACTTTGTAGCCACAGGCTAGCCTCAAACTCAGTGTGAACCTCCTGCCTCAGCCTCCTGAATGCTAAGATTACAGGCGTACACCATCACACCTGGCTGAGAGTTTGTTTTGAAGAGTAGTCAGGACTTGGGCAGACTGGAGAAGTGACAAGGGCATTTCAGGGCTATTGGAGCAAAAAAGAGGCACACGGGCACTGAGCCTTGAATCAGTTGACTAGTTCTTAACCAAAGTTAACTAGTTCTTAACTAATGCTGACTAGTTCTTCTAACAACATGAAGCATAAGTTGTGGATGGAAAGCTAAGTTTACACATTAGCAGTAAGTTTAGCTGCAGGTTTGAAAAATGTTTTTTCTTTAAAAACCAAGCAAACAAAAAAGATCCCTGTTACATGTCAGTCTTTACCCCAGAAAGAAGGTGAAGAGGAAACAAATTACACAGGAGGGTGAATATTTCAAACTCCAGTGCAGTTCATATTGCAAAATATACAAGTCAGACTAATTGGAAGCTCTGGCCATCGTGCTTAGGGGGAATCAGGTGGGAGAGTCAGACACTGAGAGAGTGAAGAGCAGTAGGTCCTAGGAGTGACCTTAGGGACAGGCTGCTGTGTGGAGCAGCTCCTTGAAAGTCTCATTCTCAGGCTGTGTAACAGACTTGGGTCCTTAACAGTGTCAACTGATGAGGGTAGAGGGGGCTAAGGAGAGGGAGGAAAGAACAGGGAAACACCAGATGCAGACTACTGGACAGATTTCACATTCCATTTATGTTGTACCCCTGATACCAGACTCTGGGCTTCACTCACCCAACTGAAGCCCGTCAGCCTTCTCTGCTTCCTCTCACGGGGATGCTTAGCACTTCCCGCTTCATGGATCCTGGCCTTTGGATCCTTCTAGGATCTTCCTGAAACAAAAAGACCCTTCATAGCATCAGTTTCATAGAAGCAAAAAAAAAAAAAAGTTGAAAAGGAGAAGCATGCTTGTGGTCTTAGTAATTTTATTTGAATTTCCCATAACTGATAGACTAGAAATAGGTAAAAAAAAAAAAAACCTGTGGTTTGGGTTATTATTAATATATTATCTCATGAAAGATTTATATAAAAAATATTAAGGAGTCTTACATCTCTACAATTAAAAGATGATATACCAGTTTTCTAACAAAGGGCAAAAGACTTGAAAAGACACTTTACAAAAGCTCATATTCAAATGTCCAATAGACATATGAAAATGTGCTCACCATCATTAACATCATTAATCATCAGGGAAACACAACTTAAAACCTTAATTGGAAACACAACTTAAAACACTAGCATGACTAAAATTACATAGATGATAAAGTAGATGACAGGATATATAGCAACTGGAACTTTCATACATTGCTTCTGTAAACATAAAACGAGATGTACAATGTTATAATCACTTTGATGAATTCTCTGGCAATTTCCTATACACCTACCCCCAGGACCCTCCAATTCCACTCCTAGGGAAAACCTGAGCCCACACAAAGACTTGTTTGCATAAGAACTGTCACATCAACCTTACTCGTAATGGCCACCCACAAACTGGAAGTAACCAGGAGCTCATCAGCAGGGGAGCAGATGAATAGATTGTGGTGTATCAGGACAGGATACTCAGCTACAGCAAGGGATGAACAGCTGATGCACACAGCTACACACTGTACAACCTCAGTCATAGGTAGTCCAAGAATAGGCAAAACTACACCTGTGATGATAGAAGTCAGGAAATGGTGCCTGGTGTTGGCGGGGCAGGGAGTGACTCCAAGGGAACAGACAGAAGGCCTATTTTTTGTTTTTGGTGATGACTACATGAGTGTAGAAAATTGTCAAACCTCATCTAACTGAATACTTAAAATATATGTATACAAGTTATATTTTATTTTTTAAAATACAGGAGGGGAAATTATCCCTTATAAATTATAAGTGAAATCTCTCTTATCTTTCATTTAACCCCTTTTTCTAGTTAGAGAATGAAGTACTACTCAAAGATGGAGCTACAATAGAAACCTGTTTTGCCTGTCACCCTGCTGGTTCCCAGGTCCCCTGAGGTCTGCCTACAGTAAACAGATACTAAGTTTCCCTGCTGAGTTCTGCAGATCCCTGAGTTGACCTGAAAAGATGTGGGGCATGAAGTGGGAATCCAGAGCAGTGAGGGTGGTATTTATACAGTTCCCCCATCTTAACTTAAAAGAAACTTCTACGCTTTCATCTGTTTCTATTTTGATTGAAGAAAGGTCTTACTGTTAGACAACAAATGGAACCCTATGACCCAGACATCATGAGGTACCACTTGGCTTTCCCAGCCCACTGTGCCTGGCCCCAGCCTGAAGTACAAGGGTAGTTCTCTCACTTGCCTTGAGCTGCTCCTCTATTCCCAGTGTTCACTGCTTCCCCTGGAGCAGCAGTGTTTGGTAAGGGAATATCACTTGTCCGCTGGAATGTGACCTGGCATAAGACTGCTAAACTAGGGGTCTGGATATGTGCTTAGACTTACGAGCCAAACTGCAAATATGTGACTTGGGTGTGACTTTAATTTTCACCCTTCAGCAAAGGTGACAGTACACATGTTATTGCCTTCACAGGGCTGTTGTAAAGGTGGCATGAAATAGCAGATCTGAAAATGATTCACATATCAGGTGGAATGATTATCTAATTCAGTACCTACCTTGTGGATGATTGCAGAAAATGTAAAGGTAGTGTAGGATTTAGTCTATTTGCAGAGGACTGAGAGTAGACTATGTTAAGTCACCAGAGCAATAATCCACTAACTAATTCATGTTAGGTGTGTGTTCCCATTCATGAATGCCTCAATATTCATTAGAATCATTACTGCTTTTCAGTTGATTATAATGGGCTTAAAGTTTTAGAGGGTTTCTTTATGGAACATTTATACCTGAGTTGGTCACTATTTCCAGGTATCAGGCTTTGTAATGGAGGGAGAATCCTGCACAGTGGAATACAGGATGGGCACCACTGGGTTGATGTACACCAGCCCTTTACCTGATTATGTAACCTTGAGCCATTCTCTAGACTTCTCCAGCCCTCAACTTCTGTTTCTGAAACAGCCTCACCACTTAGTTTCTGAGGACCTCTCCAATGATGAGCTATTTCTAGAGCAACAGTTGGGGGGTGGTAGACAGTCTTTGCAGTCAGTAAGAGAACTGAGCTACATTTGAAGCTATGCCTCTTGTTATCACAGCAGAGTTTGGACAAGTCACTGCACGTGTGAGTGAGGAGTAACTTCCTCTTCTGTAATACAGACCCAGAGATCTCCATACTGCCTGCTTCAGTGGGTCATTGTGGGATCAAATGGGACAAGTGCACAGACACTTGATAAACCAGAATTCAGAGCATAAATGTTTGTTGCTCTTCCTTTGCTGTTGCTGTAGTCATTGAAACACACAGATCGCTTTTGAAGCCACATATACATGGGTATATGGCAGTGTTGTTCAGGTATAGTCTAATGGTCAAAGAGATGTAAAGCAGAGAGTACCTGCAGGGTAGGTTCGTTGATAAGGCTTGGAAGTAGCAAGCTTCAACATACCAGCCTTTCATGGGTCCAGCAAGCCTGTACTGATGATGGTGATGGTTCCTTACAGGTGACAGCAGAGCTGGATGCCTGGAATGAAGACTTGCTCAGGCAAATGAATGACTTCAACACAGAGGATCTGACCTTGGCAGAACAGAGACTGCAGCGCCACACAGAGCGGAAACTAGCCATGAACAACATGACCTTTGAGGTCATCCAGCAGGGCCAGGATCTGCACCAGTATATCATGGAGGTCCAAGCCTCAGGTAGGGACCTCTTGTTCTCCTGGTGGGAGAGATGACAGAAACAAGAAGACTATTTATCTCCAATGAGCACTTTTACACTGTTTATTGATTTTTATTCCTTCAGAAGAAAAAAATTTACCCCCATTATAAATAAAAAGAAACTAAAGTCATGAGTGCCAAAACAACCTGTCCAAGGTTGCCCAGTGGGAAAAATGGGCATAGGACCAGGGTCTCCTGGTCTTGTGGACAGAATGGGAAAACGAGTGATGGAAATCAGTGTAGAATTTTTTGTTTTTAAATGGTAGCCTGGAGAAACAAACCAAAAGCAGACAACATCCATGGAATGGTATTCATATATGTATCTGACTTCTATTCTAGTCCCCTATTCCTGCCCCTAACACATACTTCCTAACCTGCCCTTTCTCTATTCCCAGGCAGTCTCCTGGTCTCCAGCTCATGCTTCCCAGAGTCCTCAATTTTTTAACACTGGTCTGTGGGTGAATGTGAGCAGTGTTGATAAAAATTTATGACAAGATCATCTAATTTTATAACTTCTCAGAAAAATATGGCTGAGTGATCCCATTTTAGCTTCTTTTCCTGCTTAAGATATTTTCAAAATTTATTTTACAAATGTGTGATCTTACTGTATGCTTGCCACTCTCCAAGAAAGCTTTTGATGTTAGAGCTGGAGAAAGCCATAGTGACCCCAAAGACAAGTGGTCCAGAAGATAAGAGCTGCTTGTCTGGTCATGTGCAATGGAGTTGGCAACCCAAGTCTCCTCCCACCCAGCCCACCCCACTTCATGCCCTCCTAGTCCCTGATGATTGAGGTTCCTTGCTCTTAGGACAAGGCAGACAAAGGCAGAGGCCATCAACTCTTTAACACAGTTGAGTGAAGTTCCTGCTGACTGGGAAGGTAATTAAAATTGTGAGAGTTTCAGAGAGATCTTAGAAATCCTACTGAACTTTAGGGTTCTGTGTTTCTTTCAGTGACCTGAGTTACGGCTTTACCAGCTTTCTAAGGAATTTCAGTTTTAATCAGAGGGGAGTCTAGTAACCTCTGTTCACTTTGGTCAGTATATTTCCTTGAATATTCATCTGTGTTGTGACCAGGCTGCAGCTTTCTGTAAATATAAGGCAGGTTTGCAGGTGTGAAGGCCTATACTCAACCCAGCCCAGGAAGGTCTACTCACTTTGCAGTCTATCTTTTTCAAAATGACAGTGCCCAGGCCCCATGCCTAGGTATTCTGATTTAACTGCCTTGCCCTTGAGACTTTGAACTGCGCAACCAGGGTTGAGAACTACTACTTTTGATCATAGTAATTAAATCATACAGCTACCACCTATGGAATGACCTTGGACAGTGGCTTTCAAAGGATGGAAAATACCAAAATCGGTATTTTCAGCATCACCAGAGTATCCATGGTAACAGAAAGACTTCTGGGAGTCGCCAGTCTCTGAGAACTGCTTGTGACTGGGGGTTGACTATGCTTGGCATCTACCTTAACCATGAAAATACCCTCAGGCAGATGGGCTGCCCACCCCCCACAGTATCCTGTTCTAGACATGAGCTTTGTTAAAGGAGGTTTGGTTGGCCTCTCTAGGGCTCTTTGCTGAGACTGGCTGTTTTCCCTACTCACGCCGCAATGAGCTGTTCAGTCTGGCAGCACCCATGGGCCTTCAAAGGGAATGAGTCCAAGGGTTCCAGGGGAGCATGTGCCCTGACTATGGCCTGGTCCTGGATTTGCAGCAAGGGGAGGGCAAAGTCATGCCATAGCTGAAGGTTGGAGCAGGGTGGAAGGGTGGATCCAGGGAAACCTCCTCCCAAAGCCAAATAAATGGTTTGGGTATTTGTAGTGTTTGTCTTGTGAACTATATTTGGGCTAAAGTTAAAATAAAAGACAGCAAAGTTAGTTGGCTTTTAGCCCTCCATGCTAAATTAATTAAGGGCTTATATTTTGATTTATTTTAGTAGTAAATGGAACTAGGGAATTTCTATATGTTTATTTTCAAGTGTGAAGTGTGTAACATAACACAGGAGCTACATATCCTATGGAGCTTTTGTGTTTAATCAAAGCATCTAGTTCTTTCTTTATGCAAATTTGTAAGGGAAAATCTTGGGAGACTGTGGCAGTAAGGTTTAGAATTTATTGTGCCTGAGAAGTGCCCAGTCCCAGAAACTGAAAATACTGTAAATACATTCTCAAAATAAATCATATCTTTCAGGGATCATCCTCAGTGGGCACAGAGACTAAGAGAACAGAAAAGAGAAGAAATTCTGGGTTGAATTCCAAGCCACCCCTCTTAACTATCTGGGTGTCCTTGAGTGCATTAGCCAGTGTCTCTGAAGCTTCCCCGTCCTCTAAGGAATGGTGATTATAGGAATAACTGCCACATAGGTCATGGTGAGGTTGCAGTTGGATCAGACATAAGCCAGGAAAAAGGTTCCATCAAGCTTCACAGCTGTCCTGTGTAATACTTGTGCTCTAGCAATTCTGTGGGGGTGACTTGTGTTACGGTGTCCCCTCCAGAAGCATGAGGCAGTTTATTCACACTCCCAGTCTCTAGCAGAGAGATTATGTCTTACACCCAGCAAATTCTCAATAATAATGTTTGCTGAATTAATTAAGAATGAACATCACTGTGGGTGGAACAAATGTAAGTAAAAATAATGGACCACAAATAACTTTATTTCATAAAAGAAAAAAAAAAAGAAAGGTTTGTGTTTTTTTTCAAAATGAATGTTACTCCAGGCTTAACAGGAATGTAGACCTACTGGAGCCAAGAGAAGGGAAATAGAGCCTTGATGTAAAGCACTGGTTCCCCACCTGACTACACATTTAGAATCACCTGATGTGGTTCTTAAAAATACCAGTGTCTGGCTCACATCCCTCAAAGAGTACTTAATTGGTCTGGAGTGAGCCCAGTTTTTTTAAGCTTCCCAGGCGATTCTAACTACAGAGTTGAAAACATTGATCTAAAAACCTGATTAAAGGACCTTGTCATTTCTGACCTGGATGCTATAGAGAGAGATCAACACATCAAGAAGAGTGGGTACAGGGGAGAAAAAAGATGTTTTCCATATAAGGCACATATAATTATTTAGGAATGCAAATCATTGGAAAACATGTTGCAGGTATGGACAGCGTGTCCAGGAAGACCTAGATCTGATCCTGGACCACAGCAGCCTCTCTCCTTGAGAAAATTAGGTGTAGGAGGCTGCAGATACAGATCATTAGGAGAGCCCTTGCTTAGCATATATGAGGTCTTGGGCTCAATCTCCTATACTTCAAAAAAATTATTTTTAAATAAAGTGGTGTCCCCAACCTTGCAACTGAAGAAAGTGGAGTAACACATATTGTAATTAGGTGTGGCCTTGAGCCCTAAATAAGCAGTGTTCTTTAGCTGAGTGAAGCATAAGAGTATCTCTTTTTCCTTGGGATACAGCCACTTATCCAGTAGTTCACAATTTTGGTTGTCTGTTGGAATCACCCAGGAATTTTAAGAATTACTGATGGTTGGGTCCCAGCCACAGAGACTGTACTGCCATGGCCAAAGTGTAGCCAGGACATAGTGATTTTTTAAAGTTCTCCAAATGAATCTAATGTGAGCCAGGATTGAAGAGCACTGATCTACTAGCATTCCAACCTCCTTAGTTTATAATGATTTACGTTAAGTAAGTATATAAAACCTGCTGGTAGATTTTATATTTACATTTTATATGAACCATTCAGTAGTCCCACGAGATTTGCACATTCATACTATAATCTCCCCAAGGAAAAGGCGAAGGTGGGGAAATTTATATTATGAGCCACTTAGATATCAGGCACTGTATATACTACATCTCTTTATATCTCATCCATATGAAATCATTGTTGTGATTCCATTTTACACATGAGAGAACTGGGGCTCCATAAGGGTAAAGAGCCAAGCTCCTGCTGTTAATAGGTTGCAGAGCACAGATTCAAAGCTAAGCCTATCCTTTACCAAAGCTGCCAGCTATTCTCCTTCGTAGAATGTGACCCCAGCTCTTCCTTAAAGAGGCCATTTGTTCATCAATCGTCTGTTGATTGAGTGGTAAGAGTCAAGAGAGGACTAGGGTCAGAGGAGGCAGACATGAAAAAGAGATGTGTCCCTTGTACCAGGGAGCCAGTAGTGGTAGAATAGTAGCACAAGGTAATAAAAAGCAACAGCCATGCTGGGGAATGAGCACAGGACATGGAGCACATCAGAAAGAAACTTCTTGTTTTTTTAGAGCCTAACAAACTCTTTCATTCTAAATCTATCCACTACTTGATGGAAGGAGCACACGTTATTCGGCATTTATAGGAGCCCCTAAGAAAGGGGCTATGCATAGATCTATGAAGAGGTTGAGAGCAACAGTGTCAGCATAAGCAAACTCTACTCACTTTTGATTGCTGGGTACTGACTAGTAGATGGGTTTTAGCTAGAACTCACGTAAGTGTGCTTGGGAGCCAGAGACAGAGAGGGGTTAATTTCTCTTCTTCTGGATGTGGCTTGAGTAATCCTCCCATTTTCCCATGTGCTCCATTCCCAGTATGCTGTGTTGTTGAGGAGTGCAGAGATATGACAGGCCTCACTGTCATCTTTTGTATTTCCTGGGTTTATCTCACATAGACAACATCAAGTAAGACAGGTAAAATCACAGAGTCTGAGTCTCCAAGCCGGCTGGGAGGCTGTTCTGGATGATGTCCTAAGCATGTGCTGGTCTCTTTGTTGGGCTACTAGGTATAAAGCATCCAGTGTCTTTCAGTGGGACAGAGATGAACCATAAGATTTACACAGAAAGACTTTGACCAAGTCCAGCATACTAAACACCAGAGACCTATGCAGAATGAAGATGAGCTGGAATAAATCAGCACTGTGACTGAATGTGTAGAGGATATGGGCCTTAAATTACATTTCTAGAAAATAAACATAGGGGTTAGGGGGCATTTCCCATGCCCTGCTCTGCAGAGGTGGAAATTTCTCTATTTCTTCTTGTTTTTCATTTTACTCAAGGAGATGCTCTACTTCATCCTTCTGGTAATTGAAAATAGTAACCAGAGGAGGTTGGCTGCCAAAAGAACAAGCCGTTCTTTTCTGTCTCCCACAGATATTTCAGGAGCTAGGACTTGAAATTATGAAATTGACAGAAAAAAATAAACATGCAAAGATACTGAAAGTATTATCATGTAACACCAGAAAATATTTTTTCCCACTCTCCCATATTGTCCTTATATAAAACACTATTTTTACCGCCAGAAGTAAATTTCCCTTTGGAGGTACAGACTTTCCTGTTACTCCCCCAACTGCATGCTTCAGGTGTGTTGGTGGTGGTGGGATTCATTTCTGATGGTGTGAGTCAGAGTGAAGGACGTCTCCCAAAAGGGAATTTATTTTTAGCTCACCATGTGTTCAGACTCGTGGGTTCCTTTGGATTTGATCCCCCATAGAAATATACTACCCTTTAGGAATTTACCTGCTTGGCTTTTGATTTGAATACTACTGTTGGGTCCCTATTCTGTCTGTGTCTTAGAAAAAGTATCAGCATCAGGACCATAGCTGCTTTGTGTCTTGGGTCATAGGTTGAAGAGCCAAAGGAAAAAGATTGGACAGAACTAAGAGACTACAGAGCCAAGTGGAGTTAGGGGTCAGAATAAGCAATCCAGAGTTAGAAAGATCCCAAAGCTAAGGATCTGACCAAAGCTGAATCAGAAATAGATAGTCAGAATCAAGAAATGAAATTCCGTATCATTTTTATTATTTTTAAAAATTATCTTTAAAATAAAATTTTAAAAAATATTAAATAGAAAATATCAGAAAACAAAAATACAGCATAGATCACAACTTGCATTAAGTCAGCAACAGATAGGAACCAGGAGGGCATGAATGTAAGAAGGCAGAAAGTTGAAAGTTTAAAATGAAAGTCAAGAACTAAAAACAACAACAACAAAATAGATCTAGGAGCAGTGATTTATACCTATTACATGTATATTGATATCTGCTGATTGTATACACACAATAAATATATGTGTATATAATATATGATTTACATGAATTATCTCATGTAATCCTCCCAGTAAGTTTAGGAAGTAGGTAGCTTATGAGATATATATGCAAAAGCCTAGTTTGCATATGAGGGAAATAAAGCTTCTGAGAGCTTAGGTAACTTGTCCAGTATTAGGATTCTAAGTAAGGAGTGGTTCTAAACCCAGTATATTTCCGTGTTGTCTTAGACAGTTAAGTAGTAAGGACTCAGAGTCACATTACCAGCAGACAAGAAGAACTAAAGAACTAAGGTAACTAAAGCAACTCAGTACTCAGTCTCAGAGTTTGTTAATGATCCTTCCATGCAGAAATCCATTGAAGAAAGGCTATTTTGGACCTGTTAGTGATAATGACTAAGTAGGATCCTTGGTGTGATGGGGAGAGACAGCATGTTTCTGTCTGCTCTAGGGTATTGGGAGAGGAATGTAGAAAGAAAAGACAGAGAGAGAGCCCTAGGTCAGAACATGTGGCACCCGCTGCCTATGCAAACAAGCAGGCCCACTCTGATTCATGTAGCAGCGCCCCACTGATATATCCTGCAAAACTGTCTCCCAAAACTGTTCTCCAAAACTGATGGGGAAGAAAGATATTTTCATGATAAAGAACCACTTAACAAACTCCTGATTACCAAACCAGTACTCAGAAAATTCTCAAAGATATCCTAGAAAAAAATGATGAAGATAGTTAGCAATGACAAAAGGTTTAATAGCATGAATACACCAGGGAGGTAGAGCAGTTAAGTAAAGGGGAAGGTAGGGAGTTAGCAGCAGGAAAATAAAGCAATTACAGGAATAAGTCAATACCTATCAGTAATAACTCTCAATGTGAATGGTCTTAATTCCCCAATCAAAAGGCACAGGCTGTCAGAACAGATCAAGAAACAAAATATAATGATATGCTGTATATCAGAAACACAATTAACCCCAAAAGAAATTCATATACTAAAAATCAAAGGATGGAAAACAATACTTCATGCTACAGGAACCTGAAAAAAAGCAAATATAGTTATCCTGTATTTAGACAAAGTGAACCTCAAGCCAAAACTGATTAAAAGAGGCAGCGAAGGTCACTAAATATTGGTTAAGGGAACAATCCAAAAAAGAGAGGTAGCAATTATTAACATATATGCACAATAGCATACCGTAATGGCAACCTCATAAAACAAATACTACTGGAAATAAAAGACCAGATAAACATAAACACAATTATAGTGGGGGACTTCAATACCCTATCATCACAAGTAGACATATCAACTGGACAAAAAATCAACAAATAAATAACAGAGTTGAATAAAACCTTCAGATAGACTTAATATCTGCAGTGTTCCACACAACAACAGACACACATTTTTCTCAGTGGCACATGGAACTTTCTCCAAGATAGACCACACACTAGCCAATAAAGCAAGCTTAAGTATGTGTAAAAGAACTGAAGTTATACCATGCATATTATGAGATCATAACACAGGGAAACTAGAAATGAACAACAAAAGACTTATAGAAATAATAACCAAATTCAGTAATATAACAGAATAAAAAATCAATAACATTTCTATAAAATAATAATGAACCTACTGACAAAGAAATTAGGGGAAAATATTATTCACAATAGTACCAAGAAAAATTAACTAACTTATGAATTAACCTAAGAAGGTTAAAGACCTCTAAAATGAAAACTATAGTACTCTGAAAAGGGGAATTGAAGAGGACATCAGAAAATGGAAAGATATACTGTGTTCCTGGACAGGCAAAACAAAATAATCAAAATGGCCTTACTTCTAAAATTGATATACAGATTTACACAATCCCAATCAAAATACCGACAGTATTCTTTACAGAACTGGAGAAGAACTGCTAAAATTCACATGGAACAAGAAGAGACCTGGAATGCAAAAGCAATTCTAGTAACAATAGCAAAAGCAGGAGGCATCACAATCTTGGGCCTGAAGTTATATTACAAGGTTTAAAAAAAAAAAAAAAAAAAAACCAGCATAATATGGCACAAAAAAAGACATGAGGATCAGTGGAACAGACTAGAGGATGCAGAATCAACCCCAAGCACATTCAATTATTTGATATTTGACAAAGGGGCCAGAAACATACACTGGAGGAAGATAGCCTCTTTAGTAAAGGTGCTGGGAAAACTGGCCAGCTACATGCAGAAGATTGGATCTAGACCCATATATCTCACCATATGCTAAACTAAAATAAAAATGGATCAAATAGCTAAATGTAAAGGAGAAACACTTAAACTTCTGGCAGATAAAAGAAACTCTTGAAGTAAAATGCTTGAAGTCGTAGATAGGCATAGGCAAGGACTTTCTCAACAGAACCCCAGTTGCACAAGAAATAGTACCAAGAGTCAACAAATTGGATCATATCAAATTATAAAGCTTCTTCACAGAAAAAGAAACAGCCAACGAAGTCAAAAGACAACCTACAGAATGGGAAAACATTTTTGCCAACTATTGTTCAGACAGAAGACTGATATCTAGAATATATAAAGAACTCAAAAATATTAGACCCCTCAAAATAAAAGATCCAATAAAAAAACTGGGCATATGAGATAAACAGTTACTCCAGAGAAGTCCAGATGGCTAATAAATACATGAAGAAAGGCTCAACATTGCTGTCCATTAGAGAAACACAAATTAAAACAGTACCAAGGCTGGTCATAGTGGCACAGTTTATAATCCCAGCACTCAGGAGGTTGAGGCAAAAGAATCACTGTGAGTTTAAATTTGAGGCCAGCCTGAACTACTTAGTGAAACAGCATCTCCAAAAGGGGAAAAAACCTACAATAAAATAACACTGATATTCCATTTTACCACAGGAAAAATGACCAAATCGAATAATAAATGCTGATGAGGTTGCAGGGAAAAGAAACCCTCTACACTGTTGTTGGGAATGTAAACTAGTACAACCACTACGGAAATCAGTATGGAAATTCCTCAAAAAATAGAACTAGAAATTCCATTTGACCCAACTATTCCCCTTCGGTATCTTCCCAAAAGAGTTAAAGGCACCATATTACAGTGATACATATATTCCTATGTTTATAGTAGCATAATTCCTAATAGCTCAATCTGGAAAGTGGCCTGTATGTCCATCAACAGATGAATAGATAAAGATAATTTGTTATTTATACACAGTGGAGTACTACTGTGCCATAATGAAAGATAAACTTGAGTCATTTGTAGGAAAGTGAATGTACCTTGACACTGTAATGTTAAGTGCAATAAATGAGACACATGAGCTTAAATATTGGGTTTCTCTTATATGAAAAACTCAAACTACAAATAAAGAGCAGATCTTTTTCAAATGGGAAGAGGGTCAATTACGGAAAGAAGGCAGGAAAGGGGAAGGAGATGAAAAGAGGATATAAAATGTGTTATGTATATGTACCAGCCCCACAAAAGGAATGTAAACATTACTGTAAATGTGAACTAACAAAAACTTTTAAATAATTAAATAAAACAAGAAAATAGGTGAGGAGTAGAAACACAGCTTTTGGCTGGCAGATATTGGCTCAAGGCTCCCCTTACAGGCTGATGTTTTATTAATGTTGGGTGGTATATCCATAAACAATGGGAACACTTGTCAGTGGCTGGTTGAACTTTCTAACTGCTTTAAACCAGTAGAACAACAAGCAAATTCCCTATGTGGACAAAACTTACGTGTAATTTTTAAAAAATAGACAAGTATTCAATATCCCTGTGGTCCTGCTGGGGTATGTTTATTGTATGTTTGAAAACTAGCTTGTTAGTTGGCCATGAAATCATCACTTCCCAGCTATTCAATCATAATGGACTTTCCATCTAATAATAAATTACATCTGACCAGTTGGAAGAGAGTGTGCCTTAGGAAGAAGTTCCTGAGACAGTCTTTTTATTGGGGTGGATATTTTCCAATATGATCCAGAGCTTGCTTATGAATATTCTGGGTGTTAGCAAATTCCCCAGCACAAACTGCCAGGTGCTTTCTTGTCTAGGGGTGCACTTCCAGAGAACCAATTCTCTCTCTCCAACTCCCACTGATAATGAGGAGCTGATTGTGATTGAGAAGTAATTCCTAGGCGAAGGATGAGTTAATCCCAGAGAGATGGCATGGTCTGATCATCCTAAATGAGGGTCCATTAGGATGATAGTTGTACAGAGGTATATGTAGAGGTTGAAAACTAATGACAGCCACTCCAAATTCTACTTTTCTTATGTATGTTAAGGAAATATTATCTTTAAGTACTACCTGCTTTTTATTTGTTTACATTTTTTAAAATCAGGAATTGAGTTAATCTGTGAAAAAGACATTGATCTGGCAGCCCAAGTGCAAGAGCTACTGGAGTTTCTCCATGAGAAGCAGCATGAATTGGAGCTCAACGCAGAGCAGACCCACAAGCGACTAGAGCAGTGTCTCCAACTGCGGCACCTCCAAGCTGAGGTCAAACAGGTGAGCCTAGCCTTATGCCTCCTCCTGGTATGGGTAAGATACCCAGAACCACACCACAGTTGTATGCTTTCAGTATCCAGGCCTTGGATTTAGGTAAGGTAAGGTTGAGTTGTGTTACCATCTGAGAGGTGAACTGCTGTAACAAATAGATCCAGTGATACAAATACTCAAACTATGAATGCGTTATCCCTCTCTCACATGGCAGTCTGAGGAGATCATTCTGGAGCTTTCCCAAATTATCCTCAGTTACTGACTCTATTCTAGAACTTCTTCCCTATGCTTGGTCCTTTCATATTGTCCATTGAAAATACAATTTTTTATCAATAAACATATTCAGGCTTTAAAGCAAATTGGTTAATTTGAGGCACTTGTGTTAGCACTACATAGTTGATAGTCATTAATAAGCAGCAGTTGCCATCCCTGTTTCTAATGTGTGTGTGATTCTTTAAAAAAAAAAAAAACCATTTCTTTCCCTTTTAAAGTTGATTTTAAAAGGAAAAAAAGAATTCTTATCTTCATGAGGCATTACACCAAGCATTTCACTAAAGGACCCACTCATATCTCTGGGTATATACACATACTGACTAATGGCACATTTGTCAATATCACTATGTTATAAGAAGACCCAGTGGTAATTATTGTAAACATAATGATTGGAGGATTTCTTTTTTACAATGTCAGCTTGAAGAAATAAACCTACAATCATTCTATTTCTACATGCCTTTTCTCCCTCCCCTCAAGCTCTCTCTCAAGGAGATACCAATTCCTCTGTTACAGATGAACCCAATGAAGCTTAGAGGGGTCACCAACAATAAGGAAAGAACACACTGCCACCCTACATGGTTCTACAAGGACCTCCCACCAGAGCAGGCACATACTCAACTGCATGATTGCTGCTTTCTGCTCCATACCCTGCCAAGCAACCTTGCTCCCCTGCTCCTTATGCAGAGCCCAACCCAAATTATCCTGAGTGAGAAATATCTTCCAGTTTTAAACACTTTCTTGTGCCCAGTGGCTGTTGGTGCCTTTAGGTGTAAATGTATTGATTTAGCAGAAGGGACAAAAGTATGTTTTATTCGACTAAGGGTCAGTCACTTGGATTCAAGATGTCCCTTGCTAATTCCTATGCTACAGTTATTACATTGTTATTTGTTACATCGGGCAAAATTATCTTTTCCACTCCCCTTCTCTCCTGATCAGTACCCAACAAGAACCCACACAGATTCCCTGCTAAAAGTCTGTGTTCAGGGCAGATGAAATCACTGAGGCCTACCCAAAGGCAGATCACAGAGCTGCCATCCCAGTGTTTCTGTTTAATTACACTGGAGTCACACCTGAGTGTCTAGAGAGACATGTTATTCATGAGGAAATGATGATAAAATCCTAGCAGGCAGAGACAGTAATGTGTATACAAATTCTGAACTTTTAACAATAACAATATTACTTTCTTTTCATATGAGAATCGCTTTCTCATTTATGATCTCATTTTAAGAGAATAGGCCCTTAGGGGAAGAATGATGTTATGCTTATTTTACAAATGAGGAAACTGAGGTACCATAGGATTAATGGT
Source organism: Chinchilla lanigera (assembly GCF_000276665.1). Taxonomy (NCBI): domain Eukaryota; kingdom Metazoa; phylum Chordata; class Mammalia; order Rodentia; family Chinchillidae; genus Chinchilla; species Chinchilla lanigera. The sequence continues at coordinate 23,561,565 of NW_004955427.1, forward strand.
CTCCATAGCTTCTGAAATAGTTCGCTGAAAATTGAGCCTAGGCCTCCTAAGTCCAAGATTTGCCCTTCAGGGCCCCACACCCACCAGCTGTTCCAGAAGCAATGGAGAGAAGCGCACAAGCAGAACATAGTCTGAGGCTTTCCCGCCCTCAGCAGCACTGTCTGAGAAGGCAGTAGGCCAGGTTGCAGCAGGTCATCAGAGTCTTCCTGTGCTTTCGTGCCTAGTACAGCAAATGGCAGAAATAATTACCTGAGCACACAGATGACAGAGAAATCGCTCCTGTTTGACTTAGAAATGAAATCTACAGTTTCCCTTTTTTACCTGGTTTTTATTTTTTTACTCCAGCATCAGTAGTACAGTCAACTTCCTAATCATGTTTTTTTCAGCTGATATTAAATGGAAATTTTTCATTGTCCAGATATACATTCTGTATAGGATGGGGCCTGAGATGATGATATATAGCTTGTCGAATGGTTTACTAGACTGTCTATATATAAATAATCCTTGTTTGACTAATATCTTTATATATTCCATTCATAATTGCATTAGTTGGAGAACAAACAATTCTTCTGTAGGGGTGGGAAAATGCCTTCTCCCTAGCATGGCAAAGATGACACGAAGTGGGATTGTAATTCCAAACTGTACAAGATTGTTCAGGTCCAACTCTGAAGAAACCTACAGAGGCGTTTGCCAAAGACAGTGACCTTTCAAGGAGCCAAGGGACTGCTGCGTGATTAAACCATCATGCCTCATTAGAGAGCCTTGTTCTCGGTGTCAGGATAGGCTCTTTCTTTCAGACATCCAGTTTCAGAGAAGGCATTTGTGTTTGATGGAAATTGGTGGAGCAAGAAATATTGATTTGGAAGTTGTTGACACTTGGAAAAAGGGAGTTAATTTAGATGTCAGTATTGATCAGTGAAGCTAAATTTAGATACCAACTTGAGCGTTTCTCTTGAATATACTCTCAAAATAAAAAAAAGAAAGAAGGATACCTTAACTGAAATGCCATCAGTGGGGACAGAAAGGGAGAGGACAATGATGTGTTGTGATACAGTTCTGTTGTTGGAACTCATAGATCAAAGGTTTAGATTTGACCATATGGCCCTCATGAACTTAAGTGTAGCTACACTGAAATTACATGAAACTGAAGTTTTAGAGAGTGATGATGGTCACAGTAGGCTGAAAAATATCTTTAAATGTTCAGAGCAAATGAAATTGATGAATGCAATTGATTTTCTTCCTGAGGGATAACATAGGACTTTATTTCCAAGATAGCCTTCACATCTCTGGCAAAAACCTGGACCTTGAAGAGGTCTCCCCTGATTTCTCCCCTGATTACAAAACATGGGCCAGGTCCTTAGACCATCCACAAGCCCCTAAGATTATTTTCCAGATCTCATAGACTTCTCTGCTTCTAGGAAAATTATTACTGTGGTAAAGATGACCTTGTATCTGTTAAGTAATTCAGGAAAATTTTTAAAAAGAGGACTTAATGGGCATAAAATTAAATGAATTTCCATATATATTCCTGCAGAGCAATATATTTAACAGAAAAGAAGCTAACATGAATTTATAAGTTATTGAATTGCTTCTTTGGGCTAAATGCTGGCTAAAATTTGCATGTGATCAAGACAAACATTTAAAGCAAAGGAAAGAAGATTAGCCTGGCCTTATACTCCAGTGGAGAAGATTGTGTTCAGTTCTGGTGACCATATAAGAGTTAGAATTGGGGCAGATCCAAAAGAGGGGCAACCAATATGCATATATATATCAACTCCCCACAATGAGTGTGTTCAGTATATATTGCAAACATGTACTAGTAAAAATGTTTTTTACAAAGAGGCAACCAAAGGGACAAGTGCTATACTTTTGTTTCATAATGGAGATAATTAAGAGAACATATGGCATGTGGACCCAGTCTGTATTACCATGGAGGATTAACATGTATAATCTAATGGATCATGAATTTTACAGCTAAGGAACTCTGGAATTTTGATGGGCACCTTGCTACATCTGAGGAGCTGAGAATTTTTCCTGTGGCTAGAGTTTCAGAAATAGTAATGCCATGGGGCTGGGGATTTAGCTCAGCGCGCGCCTGCCTGGCAAGCGCAAGGTCATGAGTTCGGTTCCCAGTACCGGAGAAAAAAAAAAAAAAAAAAAAAAAAAAAAGAAATAGTAATGCCTGTGACAAGTCATCTATAATAGCAATTCTTAGAGTCAGTTGCTTTAAGTGCAACTCCATAACTTTATTATAGATGCCACCTCAAGAACACAGTCATGTGCAAGCAGCCTCCCCAAACAACATGATCACAAGGCCCAGGCCGACCAGCTATAGTGGCATTGTCGTGTGTGGACATCCACGTCCAGTTACGCCAGTTCACTCTCCTGATTATCTGAGTCTCCTTGACTTGAGGAAAAATAGATAGCATTTTCAGTCTAATCTCAGACTGAACTGAATTCTTGACCTAGCTCTAAGAAGCAGTATTCCGCCAGTCTTTCATTTCTACCTACCCAGTTTTCTCTGTAATCCTAAGGGTTGAGGTGCAATCTTTAAATTTTGAAAGAAGTATGAGATATTAAAGTGGGAAATGACCTTTAAAAACCCTCTAACGCATTAGGCAGATTGTTGCCTCAGATAATTGAATAATATAAAATGTTAATTTTGTGGTTTGAAAAATACTGTACATTAATTATTTCATTTTTTCTTTACCCTTTGCTTTAGGCAAGTAAATGTTCACATTTTACAGATGAGAAAACTAAGCCTTAGATTAAATAGTACTTTCAAGATCACAGTTTGAGATCAGTATATTTTCTCAATTTAGTTACAATATTTCTTCTACTACCTAGCTCACATTTGGATGCTCATAGGATAATAACAAGTGTAAGAACCACAAAGATAAAATATCCTAATAATAGAAAATTATACTGAAAGGTTGTCAGTGATCAAAGTATAAAGAGTACTTCCAACAATCTAAGAAACCTACATTGGATCAAAATATGCCCATAAGCTCATTCAAATTATGAATAGAGCTTAATATATCTATTTTTTTCTCTTCTTATTGGGAAAAGTACAATGAAAAATCACAAAATTACCCAGCTTTGCACCAAAATTAAAATCACCACAAATACCAGTACTAATACCAACAGCATCATCATCATTAAACTTTACGTTTTCCAATATGTTCCATTAACCCTGCAATGCAGAAAGGAAATATATAATTATCCATGTTATAGGCAAGAAAACAGAAATTCATAAAGGCTAAATGATTTTTACCAGATAGGTAACAAAGTCTTGTATTCTGACTTCAAATTTTATGTTTTTTCTATACTTTGCCAGTTTTACTTTTAGCATTGACTTGTTCCTGGGGATGGGTGTCACCCTGAATTAAAATCATGGATCTAAACTATCATGCATTTTTATCTTCCTAAAATCAAATACTTAGGACTTCAAAGACCTCGAATGCCTTTGTAACAGCATTTGGGAAGTAAAAATGAATAAGTATATAAAATGAATCAATAAAAGAAGAAGGGACTGAACCACATGATATTTCTAAATGGAAAGCTGGTAAATAGGTATCCCCAACACCATAGCGATAACTGATGTTTCCAGTTGGCTGGAACTATAGAGAAAATATTTTAGCAAGACTCAGGAGGCCCAGACAGAGCATTGCTTTGTGATGCACTTGGGGAAAGTGTTTTTCTGACACTCTTAAATGAATCTTGAAACTAAGCAGGATGCAGTAAAACGTGGTAGGGACACAGTTCAAGATGTACATAATGAGTTCCATTTTCCAAAGAGAGGAAACATTTAGGCATCTATATATGAATGCATCTACCCAATCTTGCAGGCAGCTTTTCAAAATCATTAGCACCTCTATCCAGCCAGCCATAGTCCCCCAGGGACAACAGGGATTTCACACATACACGCCACGCAGTTATTTCATACAACTAATTGCTTCACAGAGTGGCATCTCATCCACAGTCTGCCAGACTAGCCATGAATTAACTCCTCAATCCAAATATCCCAGCTTCAGTAGGATTTATGTCCCAATGTTATCTACACAAAACAAGAGATAAGTCATTTTCTTCTCCAGCAATGAAATTTTAAAAATGCCTATGAGAGCCAAGGGGCAGGAAAGCAGGCTTAGTGATTTCCAGTTCAACATGAGAGCTTGAGGGGAGGAGAAAATCTGAAATAGATCATGATGTCTTCTCCTTTGGTATGAAGTAACAGATGGATGGTATTTACTAATTTTAAAATTTCAGAAAAACTTTTTTTTTTCCTCACCAAGCAAAAACTCAAAAGTGAAGATATTTCACCATGTTTTGGTGGCCAGACACACCAGGTAGGTTTACAAAGTCCAAGTCTTCCAACTGGATTATTTTTGCTTATTTTGTTAGCAGATAAGTGCCACATCTCTGTATAACCTAGGACTGTCTAGACAGTGTTGAGTGTTTCTCTTCCTATCCTACTATTTCCCAACTGAGTTTTCTTCCCCCCAGTACTACTCACAAAGTTCACCTAGAAATTGTATCTAGCCTATCCACAGTCACTAAATTATTTCATTGTAATTTACTCCCTCTTTTCTGATGATCACTATATGGATTTTTGTGCTATTTTGCTTATTTTCTTTCTACTTCCTGCTTCCTTTGGGTTGTGCATCAAAAGTTCAAGTCTGTCTACTCTTAGTTGTTCTGTAAAGTGTGGGAGGTTTGGCTAACCGCCCAGGTATAACTGGGTATTCTCCATTACTTTCAAAACTTTGCTGCACTGGACCCACTATACGCAGAGCAGTGTGGTAGGCACCATGTGAGATTAAAATATGACCAATAGATTATCCAAGTTTTCAGGAATTTTACACTCTGAGAGGGAATGAAGTGTAGGTTGAAATAACTGAAGGAGATGGTTTGTGGTAGTTTCCCTAAAGTTGGTACATACCAAATAGTATGGTTGTTTTTGATGGGGATATTTTTTCCAACAGGAGTGATTAGGTGCACAGGATAGTTGTTTCTAGTTGAACTGGGCCTTTTAAAAAAGATAAGGATACCAACAGTTAAAATTTATTTATGTAGTTATTTAGTTATACCATTGTGTATACCAAGACACATGTAAAAACAACCAGATGAAGTAATGCTTAATTGAGTGGGTGGAGGAAATCAAGACAAAAAGCTGATAAGGGGAGGAATGTATGAAGCCAGGAATGAAGTTGACATGTAAAATAAGCTCCTTAATTCGTAAGGTAGTGGTAGGATTGGAGTGATGATCATTTAAAACCCTAGGCAGGCATCATAGCCCATACTTTTAATCCCAGCTACTTGGAAGGCTGCAGAGGAGGGTTGCAAATTTGAGGCCACCCTGAGCTACATAGTTAGATTCCATCTCACCAACAACAACATAAAGACACTGCTTTTTTTTTTCTTTTTGAGGCTGGGTCTCACTGTGTAGTTTAGACGGGCATGGAACTCACTATGTAGCCCAGGCTGGCCTCAAACTCACAGCAGTGCTCCTGCCTCACCCTTCCTAGTGCTGGGTTACAAGCATGCACCAGCACACCTGGCCCCAGTACTTTTTAAATGTTTTGTGTTGAGACAGGTTCTTACTAAGTCACTAAGTTGCCTAGACTGGACTCCAACCTGTGATCTTCCTACTTCAGCCTCCCAGATGGCGGGAATTACAGGCATGTACCACCACACCTAGCTAAAGATCCTTTTTTTAGAAAGCCCTCTGCTTGAAGCACCACTCAGGAGAGGTAACAAGTTCCAAGGAAGCTTTTGGAGGCCATTTACCTATGTACTTGTCCCAACTCACTAGGTGCTGGGATGGATCCGCAACGGAGAGTCCATGCTCAATGCTAGCCTGGTCAACGCCAGCTCTTTGTCGGAGGCAGAGCAGCTGCAGCGGGAGCATGAACAGTTCCAACTGGCCATCGAGGTAACACCCCAATCTGGTTGCACTGTCTGCTGTCCCCATTTTGTTCTGTACTTTAGGCAGGGCAATCCCTGAGATATGAGCATTGCTTTACATGCGAGAGCCCTTCCTCCTTCTTGTGAAATAGCCCCAGAGCCTCCTCACCCCCTGGCTATGGATAGGGAAGCACATGCATGGGCACACTTCCCCAAGAAGGCCTGTTCTCACAAGTCAGGTGTTCAAGTACAGATGAGACTTTGTGGTTCATTGGTGCCTTCTGCCTTTAAGGAGCTTTTACCCAGAATGGACGATGTGCCCAGTGAAAAATATAATGCTATAAGGTTAGAAGTTACTTCCAATTGAAGATCACTTAAAACTGAAAACAAGTCAATAGTAAACTGGGATCTTATTTTTAAACATGTAGTTGAAAGTCTGCTTTTTAGCCCATTTATGCCGAAGATTGAAATTTTTTGAAATTCATTTATTTTGTAGAAAAATTCAAAGAACAAGAATTTGAAGAGAAGACATTTTATTATGTTCCATTGTTATGGGTGTTCCAAAACTGAATCATAGGCACTGAAGGGTTAAGAAGGACCATGAGCATCAGAGCAGGTTGCACTAGTATGCCTCACTGACAGTAATTGTTCAATAATTCTGATGGAAGTCCGATTTTAAAAATCAACTGCAACTAGAAATTCACCAACTAGAACTTTTAAAGCCTAAAATAAAACTTCACTCTTGGTAACCTAATATATATAAATGCTGCTTTAAATAACACCTTTAATTATCTTTTCTGCTGCTAGGGAATTGTCCTTCCCTAAGAGACTTAAGCTGATTGCTTTTAGTGGTGTGGGAGAAATACTAGGAAATGGGACAGGGGAACTATATTAAAAATAAAATAAGTTCAGTACCAGTGGGAAAAGAGACAGAATGAAAACTTCAAATACTCATTATTTGTGGTTCAGTGTAAAATTTAGCCCACTTCTGAATGTGTAAAAACTGAAAGCATGTTATTTTCTTTTAAAAAATTACCATTGGTGAGAATTTTGTACGGTGCCAAAATAATAAAATTTTGACTGTCTCTGCCCATAAATGTCTTTTAATGCAGTTATCCAACTGATTGCTAATGATGTTAAACTTAATTGATTGAATTCAACTATTTAATTTTATTGAAACCATCTTTTATGTATAAAATTAAATTAACATGAAGAACATGTTCCCAGAAGATACTTGCCATATTCTTAGGAACCATCACTGGTCCTAGAAGTACTATCTGGGATTTAAGATTTTAAGTAAACTATATTTCATGCATATTTTGAGCAATCATTTTCTAAGGAAGAATTAACCAGAGGAGAGAAGTTTATTATCATCATCTCTCTCTATTTCAGACTGACACATCAAAACACAATAGTGTTAGGGTCTGTTATAAAAGAAAAGTCAGATTGGAGTTACCATCAGGCTCACAATGCTTAAGGTCCTGTATACAAAGGCCGCAAGGAGTGTTTGACAGACTAGCTATGAGGAGAGCTTAGCAGAGACAAGACAGCACTTGGCCATTCTCCTCTTTATTTATCTTGAATGATAAGGTTTACATTGCCCAGTCAGGTGACTACAATTCCAATCCCTTAATTTAATGTCTGGCAAGAAAGACCAAGTGCATGACATGCTTGACTATCTCAGTGAGCCGGCCGGAAAACATGAGCAAATGCTTTCATAATGCTATTGAAATGTCTAAACCCTACATGGCCATATATACAATCTGTACAAATTTCTATTAGATACCACTTGCCCTTATAGCATAAAGCTATGATCACTAAGCATAATCATCTGCTAGTCAGTGCTATGGGTACAAGCTGGTCAAATATTCTTGGAATTGATGCTGAGCCATAGGTGATTCTAGCTTGGTGTCTGTAGTCTCAAAAAGGCAGGGCAGAGCAGATGAAAGTATTGGAAGATCTTGGGAATGGGAGGAAGGTAGGGTCTACAGCATGGTTAGAAGAACAAAGAGAGTAGAACCACTTTCAGCATATGCTCCTTCTCCAGAGGGTCTGTACTACTCTTTAAGTATAGGTCAGATACTGCGTCAGAAGGAAAATACTCCAGGGAGGACATGGGCAACTTTAAAAGGAGTATAAATCGTCTGGTTTGGCTTATTCCATTTGGATGGTGTCACGGAGGCCTTTATATGATTGCTGGTAGGGAGCATAATTTGTCTTCTTGAACCCTAAGAAAGAACCTTGAGTTCCATCAGAGAAAATAAAAGAGCCATTGGTAGGATGATCATATAATTTATTGTGTAAACTTTTAAAAGTGAAGGGAGGAATTACTGGCAACTAAGCAAAAAAATATGCATGTACCAGAACTGTTCTGAACAAACCAAAATATCTGCTAGCCCTAGCTGGAGTGGTTACATCAGGTTGGAGGCTTTGGTCTTCCCAAAGAAAGTCTGAATGTTTACCTGAATCAGCCTTGGCTGCAAGCAGACTTCCTCAGAGTCATTCAGAGGGGGAAGCAGTGAGCAACACTAGAAACAGCATAGCTTTATCAAGCAAACCTAGATGATTATCTATTAGTATCCATGGTACAGCAGATTTGTCTTCAGATTTGGACTTAATGGACAAAAGCTCAATTTTACAATCCATTTTTATTTGAAATCTTCCTTAGCATTTTAAATATAAATATGCCAAAAAGTAGTTAAAACTGAACAATATATTCAATTGATTCACTCCAGTTTTCTCTCATGTACGACTACTAAACAGTAATGCCCTTGATAATCCATGTCTTAAAGTTATAGCATTCAATAGGATTAGATAATAGGAAATAGAAATAAATGCAAAATAATGACTTTAGCAAAGCAAACATTGTGCCATGTGAATGAGACTTTATCAGTTAGGAACATAAAGGGGGAAGGAGTTCTCAGGGCTATCAGATGATAATGTGTTTCAAAGTAAGAAAGAGAATTTATTACATAGCATAAATTATAGGAAAATCCAGGCTACTCCTCCACTCTGAGAGTTAAAGACATAATAACAGGTTTATGATGACTGTTACATACTGGTTTTATATATTGAGTAAAGACTAGATAATTATAGTAATCACTGTTCATCTGGTAACCCTTTCTCCAAATAAGAATTCTTCTAACACTGGAGATAAAATGATATGGTGCTATGTAAGTGGAAAGAATATAGGTCTGGAACTAGGCCAAACCTGAGTCTTACTCCTGGTTTCATCACCTCCTTGGTTGTAGATTTTCAAGTAAGTCTTTTAGCCAACTGAACATCAGTTTCTTAATCTGAGATGGATAAAAGAATATCCACTTTGTAGTATGTTGGGAGAGCTAGAAAATATATGCATAAGTACAATGCCTAGCACAGAGTTTTCCCTTGAATGAATGCCAGCTGTTTAAATGACTTTTCAAACTGTTCTTGCCTGGAGTTTCACAGTCTAAGTAACAGGGTTTGGTCAAGCCTTAGGTGAGTGACAGAGGAGAACAAAAGAGAGTAGTTTTCAGTGAGTCTCAGGCCTTTGAAAAAGCCCTCATTGAAGGAGGGCAGACTTAAGGAGAGTGTCAAAGGACAGCTGGGGGCTGGGGATTTAGCTCAACGGCAAAAGCGCCTGCCTGGCAAGCGCAAGGTCGTGAGTTCGGTTCCCGGTACCGGAGAAAAACCAAAAAAAAAAAAAAAAAAAAAAAAAACAAAGGACAGCTGGGACACAAAAAGCCCAGGCATTCACCAAAGGCAGGAGGAAGGAAGGTGGCAAAGGGGCTGACCTACGTGGTATGCTCTCAAATCGTTTATGGAAAGAAGCAGTAAGTAACAATGTTATAGAATTAGAGGGGATTTTAATGTCAGCCTTTGAATTTTGTATTTATTGTCATAGCAATGAGGGAAAACACTCAAAGATTTGAACTGACAGAAGGGAGTGATACTTAAAATATAAAATCAGAATTTTAAAGCTGGAAAGAATATTAGAAGTCATCTAAGAGAAGCACTTCCTACTACAGAGAGTTAAGTGACAGTGTAGAAAGATGAAGGATACGAGGATGTGCTAGGAGTGTAACTCAAAAGTAGAGCATGTGCTTAGCTTGTTCACTGCCCTGAGTTCAATCCCCAGCATGCATAAATGAATGATCAAATAAATGAATGAAGTAGATCCCTTAGTGCCTTTAGTTTACTTTTTGTAGCTGCACTCAGCAATTAGGAGGCAAATGCTGACATGGTTGTCAGGACAAAGGACTGACCGTGGGAAGGCAAGGACCTAAAGGGGCCTGGTTGCTATAGGAAGTCATACCAGTGGAGCTACTACCAACTCAGGAGAAAGTGGGAAGAAAAAGCCAAAAGATGGTTGATAGGCTGGAAAAAATAAGTAGAAGTGTGTAGACTGTAGTCTGATATCAGGACAAAGGGCAGATGTCCTGGGAATCCAGAAATGTGGTGAAAATGAGGGAGGTTGTGCTGAGACCAAGGAATGCTGAATGGACTAGAACAATTTCAATGCTGAGAACAGTCTCAGCACTGACCAAGAAGGGGAGAAACGATTTCTGGAATAAGTCCCTGGGCTTCTAGCTGTTCCTCTTCATTGCCAGCTGAGCTATACTTTTCTAGAAGTACAAAGGCCAAATTAGCACTGCACTGTTGGGCTGGAATGATCCCAGCAGATGAGGTGGCAATACTGTTAGCTCCTTCAGGTCAGTTGCGCCCTGACATTCTCATGTAGATCATCCACATCAGTCTTAGGAGACTGTAATCACATTTGGTTCTCTCCCTATTACCCGGACCCTCAACCTGGTCTTCCCTCCTCCTGCAATTAATGTGAACTCAGAGAATACAAAGCACATTTAGTCTGAATCAGAAAGTATTGAAAAAAATAAGATATATGATAAACATACACTAAAATCAAATGTAAATATCATGTGTTGAGTGAGTTATCTAGTGTCTTGCCCTATTCCTTTGGTGAAGTAACTAAGGGAGGATAGAAAAGGTTAGTCTTTAGCTTTATTAATCTGACAAATTTATTTCTTCTACTGGAATCTTTTTAAAACTGTTTATTAATGTTTAAAATGTGTGCACTGTTTGAGCTTTACATGACATGAAGTTTTTTAAATATACTGTGTGTAAAATGCATCAGTAATCTTTGAAAATGTGATAATTGTATGGTTATCTTGAAAGTGAAATTTAACTAATGAACCCATCAAAGAGCAGACTTACACACAACTTCAGTTTCTCTGCCATGAAAATTCAGATGTCCTTAAATTTCAGAGAGATGCAATCAGAAACTAAGGCGTGGGGGCAGGAGTTAGAGTCCTGAGAGATCAATTGATGAAAGTGTATGATATTCTTGTTTAACGTATGCTTTAAAACAATAATGTATTAATCATATTGACAAAAGGATCAGTCATTTAAAACTCTTTAACTTTTCTGCATCTTTCCACTCACGCCTCACTCCACCCCCTCCCATACCACGCCTGGGTTGTTCCCACGGACCTCGCTCTCCTCCCCTCGTACCCAGTCCCTCTTTCATGCCACTTCCTTGCAGAAGACGCACCAGAGCGCCCTGCAGGTGCAGCAGAAAGCTGAGGCACTGCTCCAGGCCGGCCACTACGATGCAGATGCCATCCGGGAATGTGCAGAGAAGGTGGCCCTTCACTGGCAGCAGCTCATGCTGAAGATGGAAGACCGGCTAAAACTGGTCAATGCTTCTGTGGCCTTTTACAAAACTTCTGAACAGGTGAGGGAAAGGACTGTGGGACATGTGTGGCAGAGTCTGACAGGGGCTATGTCCTGTCACACATTGTAGCTCTGCAGTACAACACTCACCAGGAGCAGTTCTCTCAGCATAACCCTTGAGAATGAAAGAATGGCCTGCAGAGTGGCCACAGTTAGCTTCTTTATCATCCTTTTCATTACTGAAGTGGACCATGGGATTTGTTTCTCTTACATTTTTCAAACTCACCAGATCTATATAGAAGTGTCAAAATAGAAATAGGATATATGTTGAATGGTAGATTTGAGCAATATGTATCAATCAGCTCTTGCCACAATAATGCTATGTAACAAACCACTGCAAACTTGGTAGTATAAACAATATGCATTCATTTTTTGTTTAACTATGTGGGATTCAGTTGAGCTAGAGTCCCAGCTTGCGTGCTGCATCCAGATCTGCTGCTTTGTCTCTCATCTTCCTTGACCAGCATCTACTCTGGGTACAGGCATGCAGAGGCGAAAGTGCACTGTGCAAGAGTATTTCACGTCTTCGTCTCTGTCACATTCTCTAACACCTCTCTGGCCACAATAAACCCATGGCCAAACCAGTACCAGTGGGCCAACAGTGCCTCCTGTGAAGGTTAGGAAAGGAAAATGAGTATTTGCTGAACAATAATATAATCCACCACAATCAGGCATTACACGCTGCTTCAAAGATATATGGTTCTGCCATAATCCTAATCTACTGTAGGAAACATTGCTCTCTCTCATTGAGGAACTGTGGGCTGAAGTAGTAAGGTGGTACCACAGATGATGCGTGGAACAGGGCCATGAAATGCAGCTACATTATCAGTCCATCTGTACTGCAATGTGTGCAAAGCCTCAGACGGTTTTTAAATGCTTTAGATGCTATTAGGGAATTCTTTTCACAAAATGGAGGCTTAAAGCAGGAATAATTTTATTCAGTGTAAAATAGTTTTCTCATCTGAATTGCTCCCTAGTAGAAATAGATCAAAAAAACATTCCCCTCTGGGTCACGTACAGGGACCGTGAAATGGAGCAAATATAACACCCATCAGAGCCTGCAGTCAGTATTGTGGCCCCACACTTCTCAGTCTCCTTTCTATTGTTTCAGAGAAATTATGCCTTTGATGGCCACAGAAGTGAAACCAGCAGACTGAGATGATAAACAGTTTCCCCAGTAGATCAGTACAAACCCAACCAAATCCCAGTAAGCTTTTTTGTAGAAATTTATACATTGACTTTAAGATTTATGTGGAAATAAAATGTGGATGCAATGAACCTAGAATACATAAAACCTAGAATATCAAAACAACCTTGCAAAGGAAGATGTTACACTGCCTAATATGAAGTCTTACTCTGAAGCCACTATGATCAAGACAGATGATATTAGTATAAGGAGAGACACAGTCTAACAGAACAGAGGTAATAAAAGTAGACCCACGTATACACAGTTTTTGACAGAGAAATTCAATGAAGGAAGGGAGGTCCAACAAATGGAATTATACAACTGAGTAAGTATCTACATGGAACAAATGAGAATCCTTATCTAATCGCACACACAAATTTCCTTTGGAGTTGGTTCAAGATGGTGAAGAGGACAGAGTACTGGATTAAGAGTCAGGATATTTGACCCTGAACTGACTTTGCCAAAGGCTACTTTACCTCCCTGGATTTTTGTTCCTTTGCCTAATAAATTAAAGGATTTATACTTAGTACTCTGTTTTTATTTCTTCCAACTCCCAAGTTGATTTGTTTTAAATCCAGCCCTATTACAGAACAGATCTCACATAGTCTTATTCTTAATGTCTTTGCACGTGTATAGTATGACTATCTCAAGACATTAGCCTGCCTGCAAGTTTTCATGCCTTGCATAGAGAAGTACTAGAGATAGGACTAGACAAGTTCCCTAGCATACAGGCACCAACCTTCATATGACATGGAAAGCCTGCCTGGTCACAAGGGTATGCTGTATGAGACATCTTCCAGCTCAGCTCAGAGAACATCCTGTCCAAAGGTACATCTTTCATCAAAAGGAATGACTTTTTCAGAGGAGATCCAGGATAATTATAGTTATCCTCCTCTGCTGCAGTATCTAAGAAAGTACTGAACTCTTTTAAAGGAAAGTTGCAACTTAACATCTATTAAAGGAAAGTTTCTAGGGACTCAAGTTTCTACTTTTTGCATCCTTTCCTACCCCCAATACTAGACTACCTTAAGTCTCCCACTATAAGACCCAACCCAACTTTGCCTTGAAACTTCCTTTAAAATGCTCCGCTCACTTCTGAGATCATTTATATGGTCATTCAGCACATTTTTTCCACATTTTCAGAACTGAAAAACTTTTTACCTGTCCTTTAGGTTATCTCAAACTTATTTTTCCTCTGAAAGAAGTATGCACTTTGTGATAGATTTCACTGCCTAATGGTAGAACCTTGGAACATTTTTCCCAGGTGAGGAGAGAAATGTCTTTAATTTTTGACCCACAAATCACACAACAGGGGCCACTTCCTCCTTTACCTCTACTTGAGACTCCTTACAGCAAGATAAGCACAGATTGAGCAGGTCAAGTGTCTTTTCAAATCCCGTTTTCTTCTCTCCCTAGCTCACAATTATCCTGAGGTTATAACCATATAATACAAATAAAACACTTTGAACTCTCCCAAAATGTGCTAGCCTTCCCTTTTTTAGTCTTCATACTATTCCTGTGTAATTTTGTCAACACCCATTGTGTCAACCATCAACCATGAACCGTAAAAAGATAATTCGAAAATCCATATGTCCAGTTACAATCTGTCTCCTGAGCTGCCGGCACAGAATTCTCATTGCCTCCTGGACTTCATCCCAGGGACACAACATACTCCAAATATACAGGCTGAGCTTCAAGTGAAAAATGTCACTATGTAAAGTTCTGTGGACTGATTAATTTACTGAATCTTTTCTTCCTTGATTCATTAGGTGTGTAGTGTGCTGGAGAGCTTAGAGCAAGAATACCGGAGAGATGAGGATTGGTGTGGTGGAAGAGATAAACTGGGGCCAGCAGCAGAGATCGACCATGTCATTCCACTTATCAGCAAGCACTTGGAACAAAAGGAAGCTTTTCTTAAGGTCAGCTGACATTGTCATGCAAGGCTAAAGGTTCCAGCCTTATTGTCTGTCTGTCTCTGTCATCTCTGTCTCTGTCTGTGTTTCCGTCTCTCTCTCTCTCTCTCTCTCTGTATATCTCTGTCTCTCTCTGTGTGTCTCTGTCTCTCTCTGTCTCTCTGTCTCTGTGTGTGTGTGTCTCTCTCTCTCTCACACACACACACACACACACACACATTCATATGGTCTTCCTATCCCATTTTTTCTAAACAGGGGAAGGAGTTATGAAGAAGATGTTGACTGGTTCACCTGCAAGGTCATAAGGTTATATTTTACACATTGATTTCTCTCTTGCACCAAAATGGTAGTACTAGGCAGTTAGGATACGCCATTACTATCACTGCCAATTAGAATAGACTGATATCATTCATGGATGTTATTTATTGAAAAAAATATGTGCTTCTCACGCAGTTATGTTTGGTTTATAAAATTACTTTTTGATCAAAAGATATAAACAAATGTAAAACACTTTTAAAAATCTTTTAATAATGAATGATGAAAAATTTAGGGTAAGAATTAAATAAATTTGGACAGCCTCTTTATCAGTTAGCCTCTTTAGTTCTTAATTACCAATAAATGCCAGAGTACTTACCCTCCTGCATGAAAGTAGAGATCCTTACTTGAGGTTTGCTGATAGAGGCCACCCATGCCTCCCAGGAAGGAAGCACAGCCCTGCTCAGCACAGGCTGTCAGTATAATTTGTGGGCTCAGAGGCTTAAGTATAAGAAGATTTAAAATTCAACAATTTGGTCTAGAGATAATTGAATTCTGGAAACTATGGATAAAAATTAGTGTACTAGCATATATTACTTTTACAACCAGAGGAGGAAAAGCCTACATTTTAGAAAAACCCAGGAACTCCACAATCTTAAGAGAAAATAGAAATGATGTTAGTTGATGTAGAGTCTAGATCTGATTGCTTCCTACTATCTGTTCTTTTGAGGCCTTGGCCCTGTCCGTCAGGGTAGCAGAGAGAACCTGTCCTGTTCGCTCTGCTTCTCACAGGTGATATGAGTCTGAAAGGGGTGTAACAATGGTTCTTATTATTTATGTAGATTGGTATTTCTAAGAAACTGGATGTATATTAGTGTTATTTAGGTAAGTGGAGCTGAATGGACAAAGTTATTTGAAAAATGTTGATCAAAAATTTCCACTTAGATTTAGAATGTATAGTTGATAGGTATGTTAACCCCAAATGTTTTACTTTCTAAAGTCTAAATTAAACTAACATTACAGTGGGGTATGTTCTCCCCACTAGCTTGCACCAGTGGTCATATGAAAGGCATATTGCAAGAAGAGGAAAACCAGCCCAGGAGTGATCATTAATAATGATGAATCAGCATAGAGGTGATCCAGGGATTTGGCTGTTTCTGATTTTTATCTGAGATGGAAAGGGAAAAGGCACAGGGAAAAATCCTTTACTTGGCAAAATGGAACTGTAGCATCCATGGACCAGAAGTGGCCTCCAGAGCTGTGTTCCTTCTGGATTCCTCCAGCACCCTCATCACCATTGGACCCTCAAGCCTCCTAAAAAGTAGAAGGAAGATATCTCTTTTTTGTGTCTGCTGGGCACAGGGCCCTCACACCTTTTCCTCCCTCAGGCATGCACCCTGGCACGGCGGAATGCTGAAGTGTTTCTCAAGTACATCCACAGGAACAACGTCAGCATGCCCAGTGTCGCCAGCCACACCCGGGGCCCTGAACAGCAAGTGAAAGGTCAGTGAAAGACCTGCCAGTACTGACTGGTCAAGGGATACGTTGCCTAGTAGAATTTTCTGAAATAATAGAAATGGCCTGTATCTACACTGTACACTAGAGAAGCCACTAGTCACACGTGGCCATTGAGCACTTGAAGTGTGGCTACTGCAACTGAGCAATACAATGTTTACTTTTATTTGATAATGAATTTAAATGTAAATAGCCTCATGTGGCTGTAGCTAACATATTAAATAGCACAAGACTAGGGTATCTTCAACCTAGGAAGAAGGAATGGACTGAGAATCATAAAACCAAGATCTAATCCTGTTGCTTATTGCCTAACCTTTTAAACTTAGTTTTCATATTTAAAATGAGGGGAATGTTGAGACTCTTGCTGCTCCAAATATGGCCCCCAGATGAGCAACAGTGATGTCACCTGCGAGTGTGTACAAGACACAGAATCTTAGAACCCACCCAAGCCTGCAGAGCCATAACCTGAATTTTGGCAAGAACTACCCCGCAAGCCAGGTGTGATGATACACACCTATAAACTCAATGCTAGGGAGGCTGAGGCAGAAGGAGTGCCAATTTGAGACTGGTCTGGACTGCACAGCAAAATTCTGTCTCAAGAAAAGAAAACCCCCCAATCCCCTCCTGTCCACTGACCACGTGATTTGTGTCCCTGCAAAATTTATGTAACTCCTGTTCTAGATTGTCTTCAGTATCCCTCTGAATTCTATAAAGTCTATAATTATATGAAGATATATAACCTTTAGAATTACTTATTGCCTGATCACATTACACTTAAATTATTATATCTTACTGTCTTCAATTGTTACTCTGACTGACCATGCAGAAATTAGTGTTTCAGTGAGCAAAGAGTTTAACACAGGTCCACTTGTCAGAGCAGAGAAATACAACCTGAGATTCCAAGCCTAGAGAAGGAACCTGCATGGATTTGGAGTGAGGGGCGAGGCAGGCTTGGAGACACCATGGAGATGGTGAAGCTTTCTTTAGGTGCCGCTCTCCTCCCTCCTTAGACAGTGCAAAACTGGGGAGATCAGAAGCCCTGGGAAAGAATTAAACTTAGGAATCAAAGTTCCCTATGGAGAGAAGGGATGCAGGGTTCCTTTTCCAGATGTGTTATTCTTTTTTTGATTGAGGGACCCTGTGGGTGGCTGACATTATATCACCCTCTCCTTCTAGCATATTTCAGAGCATATGTTCTGTCTTCCAAAGGCAGATGGCAACTTGGGTGAGGCCAACTACTGCTGAGATACCACACTCCACCTACACTTGTGTGCAGAAAGAGGCAGGCACCCAGAAGGAGCCAGAAATGTCTGTCTTCCTAGGGTGAGGAGAGATTTTTGCCCATGTGAAACTCTCAAAATGAAAGAAAAATAAAACCCTAAACTCTTTATGATTGTTGCTTGATTTAGCTTGATTCTTCAGCCACCAGAGAGAGATCCGTAATTAGCAAAGTTTTGTCTAAGGGACATAAATACTACAGGGAGGAGGCACACCCTCCTTCCTTGCCCAGGTGAGGGCAAGAGGATGCTGGAACTGCAGAAACCAGCAGTCTCTCTGGTATGTTTCCTTCTCACCCTTTTGTGACCTGTGCAGCCAGCAGGGTCCTGAGAAGGAGGGACAAGAGATTAAGAAAAAACTAGATACATACTAACAGAAAAGTTGGGACCAGATGGGATCTGACCTCTCCAATGGAAAGGCAGCAACAACCCAGCACAGTCTGTATCTTTATTTATACACAGTAAAAAGGAGGAAGTGTGTAATGGAGTCAAAAGTGTAAGGTCTCAGTGTTTTGCTGAGAACACTGAAAACAAAACATTCTCAGAGCTGTCTGTGCTGTAGTTAACAGGGAGGAGCACCAAAGCCAGACACCTAATGGACTGGCTTTGCCTTAGTCCTAACAACTTGTTTATATGGCTCACCTCTGGTGCTCTATGTTTTGGGGGCTGACCTTGCTCTAGACCCAAATGTGTGGTTGATCTGTAGCTCAGCTGCTCCCCACATCACCCTCTACCTGGATGCAAAGCCAGTGCACTTATTATAAGTTTTTGTTACAGGAGCAAAAATTGCTGCATAACAACCAAGACAGGTTGCTGCATAGCAACCACAGCCATAAGTATTTATTGTTCAGGTGACTAAGTTTGGGCTGGGCTTAGCCTCTGTGGTAAGCTTTGCAGTGCAGTTGTACTTTAGGCTGACTAACATGGACTTTACTGCAGGTGAGATTCTGGTCTCTGCAGAGACTGGAAGTGGAAGGATAGCAGTTACCTGGAAGTTCTCACAGTGGTGATGGCAGAGGTACAAGGGGCAAGGTCAAGTCCACAGTCATATTTCAAGCTCCTGCTTTTGTCACATCTGTTAGCAACCTACTTGCCAAAGCAAATGACATGGCAGAGCCAGAGGTCAGTCAGTGAGTCAGGAAGCATAATTCGCTGTCTGGGACTGAACTTAAAGTCACACGATAAGAGTAGATACTGGGAACAGTGAATAATTGGAACCCATGAAAGTACTCCACCTAAGCAGGAATGTAAACAGATTCTATCCCTAGAGCCAAACCTCCAGGGAGCCATTAAAGGGAAATAAGGTAAACAAAAACTTCTATGTGCAAACTGTAATTTGGGTTGTGCCCTCAGAGTAAAGCATGGTAGTGTTTTATACCCTCCAGGAAACCAAGGTGGCTGCAAGTACAGGGTCTGAAGTCCAATTTTTCAGTCTTTCTTTTGATTGGATCCAAGGCAATATGGAAGTTTGGACCTAAAGACAACATGTAGACATGATTCTAACACAGCTTCCCTGTGCCTTCTGCTCAGAAGTCTTGTAACTGAGGCTCTGCTGTCAGAGTGCTATGTGCAGGGTCAAGAAGTCCATATGTATGTTAGCCCAGACCCTGCCTATACATTACTCCTGCCCCTCTTGTAGAAAATCTTAAGGAACACCCAGGAGTTCTCTCAAAGTCCATCCATACTCATTAGGCTTTGTGGCTGAGTCAGTTGCTATTTTAGGGACTGGTGCACCCTAACGTCTCTCTATGTCCGAGATCTAACTTAGGTGTGAAGAGGATCAGGCTCATTGTCAGTCACTCATGGCATGTTCCTCCCCTACCTGATAAAACCATCAGAAAGTGGCTTTTACCTAGTCTCGCTGATCTTACTCCCTTTGGGAAATTCTCTGTCCCCAGTTTTTGTTTCATTCCAACTGGTGCTGAATTAGTCCCCTGGAGAGCCTTGAAAGTCTGTTACCTGCAGCGTGGGTGGTAGGGCCAAGGGAGTTGATGGTTTGATCAGAGCCTTTCTGTGACGAGCGTTTACCTCCTCTGCCTCCAGCCATCTTGAGTGAGCTCTTACAGAGGGAGAATCGTGTCTTGCATTTCTGGACCTTGAAAAAGAGGCGGTTAGACCAGTGCCAGCAATATGTGGTGTTTGAGCGCAGCGCTAAACAGGTATGTCCAGAGCTTTCCCTGGCTTTGCCTCAGTTCTGTGGAGTATACAGAGGCCCAAACGACTGTGGCTTGGGACCATCCAGAAGAGGACCCCAGCAGCAGGCAGAGTAGAGATGGAGAGGGATGAAGAGATGAAAAACAGGCTGTCAGTTTTCAACTCAGAATTATCAAGCACTGTATTCTGAGTTGGCACCAGGGGTGTAAGGGGATTCTACTCATTGTGTCCCTAGCTCACAGATGATACTGGACCTGATGCTGGAGAGTCCTCAGCCTAATGCTTTGCTGCTGGGATATTCCACATCAGGGGAAGGCTCATTCATAAAAAACACCTTCAGAGATACCTGCTGACTGAATCGTGTGAGCGTGTCCTGGATCCATCATGTTTTTCCAAGCCGTAAACCTTCCTTGTAGTATGGCATGTTTTCCTACTGACAGCTGGCTTTGGGGTGGGTTCTTTCCTCTCACAGGCGCTGGACTGGATCCAAGAAACAGGTGAATATTACCTCTCAACACATACCTCCACAGGGGAGACCACAGAGGAGACTCAGGAGCTACTGAAAGAATATGGGGAATTCAGGGTGCCTGCTAAGGTAGGAAATGCCCTGAAGCCTTCCCCAAGTCCACTTAGCACCCCCATGCTGGCCAACTTCATATTGTAGAAGTAGGAGCAGCCTCTGGAAGCAGCAGTGCATGGCCCCAGTGGTGATGAGAGGGGAAGCATGTTTAGGATTGTCTCCTATAGTCCCAGAGAACTGTGGCTGCTGAGCACAGCATCTCTATGTGGAAGGTCAGTTGTCATACACTGTGCTTCTCATCATGCTCCAGGTTCTGGGATCTGCTATATTCTTTCAGACCAAATGAGACAAAAAGGTGTATTCATGTGCATGCATGTGTGAACATCTGCACATAGCCACATATTCTTGGAATTTGAATAGCTTGGGAAGTCCACCTTATAGGAAGAGCTGGTTACTATGGGAGGGTTCCCAAAGCAGGTGAGTTTCTTATTTTCTGAGCTATTTCTGTCTAGCCTCAGACCTGCTAATGAGCCAAGCTGTGTCTCTAGGAAGTAAAATGTGTATACACTCTTTCATTCCCAAGCACACTGGAGGCAGAGGAGGCTATAATGAAAGGAAATCTGATTTTCATGTTGTCACAGCCAGCATTTCATCTGAGGATGCTTGGATTTGAATGAAAATCTGATCTGTCCCAGTTCCCTCTTTGTAGCATCCTCATCTCTCACAGTGGGCTCCCTGCCATGTAGGAGTCTTTCTTAGCATCAGCAGCACAATGGGAGATGCTCTTCCAGGGTGAGAGCTGCTTTTGTGGGAGTCAAAGGCAAGAGCATGTTAACACCCTATCCTACCCAGATATGCTTCTGACACTATAGTGCATGTTCCTCTGGTTTGGTGTAACAAAATTAAGACCTGATCCTCATTCCTGAGCTAGTTATTTCAAGTGATTACGCATTTTATAACATGAACTCTTAATGTTAGGGAGTTGTCCCCCGTATCACTGTGAGTTTTGAGGACTTTTTGCCCATTGTGAAAAGGTGTGAGTTTAGATAAGAAACTCATTTCAATATCAGGTAGAGCAAATAGCACAAAGAAGGTGGCAGACTTGAATAGAACCCTTTTCAAGTCCACATGAAAACAGCTTTTAAATTAGCCAGTTTGGGTCTAATTGCCCCTCTCCAAATAGAGTTAGTAATGAGCCATTAACAGGATGAACAGTATCAATTTTCTTGGTGTTCTTACCTGATAGGATGGACTACAGCAGATACCCAGAACTTCTTAGACTATGAATCCTAAGATTCTTTGGTCTATAACCAAAGTTGAAATGAGGACTACTCAGTTTAGTTCTACTTTCCTTTATGATCTACTTCAGAACTTCTTCTTTTCCGTTCCTCACTACCACCCTAAGCTGTAATCACTTCTCAGTTGGGTTCCTGCTTTTGGCCCTTCCATCCTTCTAACCCCTCCTGCTTTACTCTCTTTAAAATGTTACTCTGGTCACATTACCTTAGCTTCAGTAGTTCTCCAGTTCTTCCATGCTAAGGTTTATATCTTCTATATCTAAGCCCCCCTCCCAGCTTTATCTTCAGTTAGACCTTCCTGAGAGTTTTATGCTCAAGCTGAATGGATGTATTTTCTTGCTTTCCAAGAAATGCACCATACCACTTTTTGCCTCTGTACCATTTCTCTAACTAGAATATTCTCCCTTTCCACCTTTACAGTCAAGCACCAGCTGCTCTGTGATCCAGTCTGTGTCCCACGATAGGAACTGGTCCTTTTTCACACTAAAGCCTTTGTCTGTAAAACCTTTAGACACCTGGCATGGGCCATCTATTCTCCAGTAATCTGTACAGTGGTATCACTTTTGTGAGCCAACATTTCCAAAGGATAAGATCCATATTTTATTCATCTCATGTTCCCCAGGTTACCTGACTATATCTTATGCATTGAAGGGAGGTCACAAGCATGCATGAACATAGAGAAAAAGGAAGTTTGGGTAGATTTCACCCCCAAATCTATATTTACTCTTTCCCATGCTACCCTGCCTTCATTTTTCTTGCACTGAAAATTTTTGTGGTGTTAACTATACACACTGCTCATTTTGACATTCAATTACATGATGCCCTGAGTTATTTAACTACCCTGCATGAAAATTTTGTCCCCTCTAGAGATTATGTACTGTTGGGGAAAATGAATATCTTTTTTCCCTCCTTTTGTTTATCCCCCAAGCCCATCCCTATAGCTCTCTACATAGGGCTGAACAGAGTAGATATTGAACAAATTTTTGGCTAAAAATGAAAATTATCCCAGCACATGACAGAGTTTTGCCTTGTTAGCCCTAGAACTAACAAGGTTGCTCGCTTCTTTAAACCTTTTCTCTCTAAAGGAAACTAAAGTCTAATGTAAAGGGACAGAATTTACTCCTAAATCTGCTAGTTACTTTTCTTTGGATGCTAGCATGTGCCAAGGCTTGATGTTTCAGACCCTACCTCTACATCCCTAAGCCAGGGAGTGGAGAGAACTAGGAACAAAGGATCAGAGACAAATAGGATTTTTTGCTTACTAGTGGTATGCTTTGGGACCCTAAAAACGAATCCTCAGGTTTTTTTCGTCTGCTAGTCAAAAAGACCCATGCTATCTCCCTCTACCTACTTCTTAGGGATGCTTCAAGACACACGCAGGTCTCAGATATGATAACATACTGTGCAACCAGAAAAGTGCTGCATTAATGTGGGTAGTAATAATAATGGCTAATGTTTATGGCTTCCTGTGGACACTGTGAGTGCCTACTGAGTTCCAGGCACTGTTTGAAGCATTCTGCCTTAGCAACCCATTTAATGTTCACAGCAGCCCTATTATGCAGGTACTGGTATTGTTCAGATTCCTATTTTGTGGGTGAAAGAACTGAGAGGACACACTTTACTCAAAATGACCGAGGTAGTAAGTGCAGAGCTTGGATATAAGCCCAGACAGTCTAGGTCTGAAATGCCTACAGCTGCTGTGAAGAGAAGGGGACTTTGTGAGGGGACAAGCCCAAGAATAATGTCATCCAGTAACTTAAGGTCATCTTTTGGGGCAGCAAACAAAGGAGAAGGTGAAGCTTCTGATTCAGCTGGCTGATAGCTTTGTAGAAAAAGGCCATATTCATGCCACAGAGATAAGGAAATGGGTGACCACAGTGGACAAACACTATCGAGATTTCTCCTTGAGGATGGGGAAGTACCGATACTCCCTGGAGAAAGCCCTAGGAGTCAACACAGAGGTAGGTATGGGGTGTTCCACTGGGGTATCCTCCTTTTATATCTCCTGCAGTACTGCTGCTCCTGTTTCCACCAAGAAGTTTCTAGGTAGTCCCTTTGAGCTGGTGACCCTAGAGCACTTGCCTTATGTGGTTTGAGGGGGTGTAGAGATAGGGGACAAAGATCCATTCCCCTCTAGTTCGTGCCCTATGTATTGCAAAACTGACTAGCCAGGAGAAGAGCCTATGGCTGCAGAATAGTTTTTCTCTGTGTAGAGTTAACTATTGACTCTGAGGACTAACCCCTTCATTTTGGCCTCGTCAGTACTGTCTTCTACTCTATTATATTAATCAGCAAATGGTTAGAGTCCCTAGTTTATATAATAGTGCTCTTTCAAGGGGCATAGTTTGTGTAAAGGTTATGGACATTTCAACTGAGAAAAGGTACTATTTGCCATGAGGTAAAGGAAGACTGACTTAATCTCTTCTTTATAATAGGGGTCAGTGACCTATGAATTAAGAGCTAAATACAGCCCAGCAATTTAATCTTAGGATTTCTAATTCATAAATCTTTAAATAGGCTCATGCTCTGAAGCACAGCAGCTTAGACAGTAATCAGACCACTGAAAGCTGAAGCAGCTAACATCTTCCCTAGGCACTAGTCTGACTTTTTCTCTAGAGGACTCTGTCATATATAAATACCAAATGTGAGTTGAAATAAGCCAGGACAAGAAAGTCATTGAGCTGTTTGCAAGAGAAATTGTTTTTTTAAAAAAATATTTTCCCTTGACAAATGAAAGGCTTTTACATCTTTATATGTTTCTGTTTCATATTTATCTTACTCATGAAGAACCAATCCTAGACCCATTTATGCATGTGTATGTTTAAATGTAATCAGGACTGAAGGCCTCCCCAACGCAGACACATAATGTCCATTGCTATGGATATCAGCACTAATCATTTGACCTGAACATTTTGTATCTCTTATTTGCAAAGAACCATTGCCTCTTAAGATGAACAGTTGTGGGTAGAAATTTATAGGACCCTCCATCTTTTCCTCTTCTCCATTACATTGTTCTCTGTTTTTATGCTTTAACACCTCACTCAGCATGGGCAGGTGTCTTTCTTAAAGCTTCTCCAAAGTAACCTCTGTGATCCATTGCATGCAGGATAACAAGGACCTGGAGCTGGACATCATACCAGCGAGCCTTTCTGATCGTGAGGTCAAGCTGCGGGATGCCAACCACGAAGTTAATGAAGAGAAGCGGAAGTCAGCCCGAAAGAAAGAGTATGTGCTAGTGAAGTCCCACTGCCGTGAGCAGGGTTTGTTTGTACTGCCACCCATCTCTTTTGGCAGCTTACAGTGTCCTCTTGGTCACCTACAGAGGGGGACAGACAGACATGATGCTTTCATTGAGAATACAGGCTCACTGGAGAATTCTTAGTTTGTCTTATCTGTCTTGCATAGTCTTCGTCATGTATCCATGACTTTTTGAAAAAACACTCTTATTTCAGAACTGAAAAAGGTACTATTCTCAGGTAAAGGTACTGCTTCTCAGTCCAATGACACATCAGTCAGATCACTTTCACTGACTCCTTTCATGTCCAAAAATAAGTTATATTCAGTTGTTCATGTAATATTCTTGGCCTAGAGCTCTCTTCTTTTGATTTGTTCTTTTCCTTCCCTTCCCTTGATTGTTGTTGTTGTTTTCTGTGTAGCTTTATTTTGTCCCACTTTAAATCCTATTGATTCTTTAAAATCCAGCTCATATCAGCTACTTCATGAATCTTTTATCTACAACCTCTGCTGGCATTTGATCGTGCAACTTCTACAATGTTTTCCTATAATGATTCAGACTTTACTCACTCAGTGGACTCCTAAGTATGTTTCTCTAACTAGATTATAAAAACTCTGTGAGGAAAGGTATATTTTTATACTCTCTTATATGAACCAATGAAGAGAATAATGAAGATATCACATGTGATCAAGAAAAGTGTGTGGTATATAACTACATGTGGAAGCGCAAACCTTTTGGAAGGGATAAGAAGTTATCCAAAAATCGCATTAACAAATAAGCACCATAGTACCAACTTCCTTACTTAAAGTAAAAGATATACTGTCCAACCAAAAGAAAATAGCACACACTTTGGGAGACATTCTAACACCAGGTGGCCCCTCCTCTGACTTGATCTAGGTATTCAAATTTCAGAGTCTTTGCTTGGTGAATAACAGAATATTTAAAACAAAAAGAAGCTGTATCTAGAAAGTGGCTCCATGAGTAAATTATAGAGCTCAGATGTAAAACTGCCATCTAAGTTTTCTACCAGATGGGCAGTAGCCTAAAAGGAGATGAGGCAGAGGAGAATCAGCAAGAAGAGGTGCAGGATGCTGAGATTCAAACATTTTGCAATAATCTAGTCTGAAAATTTTGTAAATTGAATTATGTTTCTCAAGAATAGATAAGGACCAGAATCCATTTAAGAGAACTGGGACCAATTTGTCACTAGATTCTATGGTCTCTAAGTATATCAGCCCTCCATATTTGTGGGTCCTGTATCCTATAACTCAGTCAACTGTGGATCAGAAATATTCAGGAAATAATTATATATAGTCTTTCTGGCTTATCATTATTCCCTAAATAGTATAATATAACAGCTACGTAGCAAGCTCTTACATTGTCTTAGATATTATAAGTAATCTGGAAGTAGTTTAAAGTACACAGGATGTCCATAGGTTATATGCAAACACTGTGCCATATTATACATACAAGGAGCTGAGCACCTTCAGATTTTGGTATCCATGGGGGTCCTGGATCCAATCCCTTGAGGATACTGAGGCAAGACTGTATTTCAGTCCAGTCTCAAAAAATAGTGATTGCAGGTAGGCAAAATACATTTTGCTTTTCGTTTGGTTTGTAGATAGTTGTTTACCCACTTTCTACTTTAATCAATAATTATAGGGCACTGGGTTGTAGAAACAATGAGCCACATCAGTCTGGGCACTCTGATTTCTTTATGTTGGGGTTACAAAGTCACACATGTAGAGTGTTCTTCGGAGGACTTTGTGAAGTGTATTTTGACTGACTCTGAGTAATAGTAGAAAAAAATAATGTGTCCCAAGATTAAGTAGCTCTCTGTAAATTATCGGAATAAATTAGGACCACAGCCTCTCTGGAGCAGAAGAAACGAAAGCAGGTCTGTGAAGTCAGAGCTTGTTTCATCTGGTAAGCACACTAGCTTCTTGGGCCTCATAACAAAGTACAGCTGAGTGATCTAAACAACAGAAATGTGTGTCTGCCATTCTGGAGGCCAGAATTGATATGCTGGAGTTTCAAACATTTCATGTGATAGGACACCTGGAAATAGGAGTTCTCATTATGAACCACATTAAAAAAAAGCTACAGAAAATGTAAGATAAATATGTAAGTGCAGAGTTTGTACTAAATTATCATATGAAAGCTGGCAAGTACCACTTGTAATAAAAATTTATGGAGGAAAAATAAGGCAGACACACTACTGTGAAGCTATGCATCGTAAGTTTAACAGCTACTGAAGGCTGCTGTGTTATTTAGGGACCCCAGGAGGATGGAAAAACTGTCCTTACAGATATGTAGCACAAATTCTCTGTATAGTAAACTGAAGAGCAATCACTTAACATTGCTAACGTATGCTTGGAGGTTCAGGTTTATCACAGCAGTTTGTGACACAAAGAAGTCCAATTGTAAATAATATCTAAACACTTAATGGGATAATCAGAAGTCATAAGCAAGTGGTGGCCCAGAGGTCACACTTGATTTACTATCTCTTTTATATAAAAATAATTTTGTACATATCAAAATGATTGAGAAAAAAATCAAAAGAATACATAGATGAATTTCAAATTTCAGTATCCATGCATGGTTTTGTTGGAACATAGTCACTTATTTTTTTAAACCTGTTCTGTGGCTCCTTTCATGGCGCAGCAGCAACTGAGCCATGAATGGTTGTAATAAGGACTGAATGGCTTACAAATGCTTTCTTAGAAAAAAATTGCTAGCCCCTAATCTCAGTGGTGAGTTGGGCATCTTTGCTTGGCCTTGAAACCTGGATTAGCTTACTGTATTGAAAACTACTTTGATATAAATCTACAAGCTCTATGAATAGAGTTCATTCTAGGAGCTCTGAGACAGATGTAGAAAGCTGAGGTTCAAGCTATCTACTTGTTGAAACAGATATGATGAGCCTGCATCTTGTGCCCACATGCATATGCGCAAATGCAGTGGAGAGCACATCCATGTCAATACAGGATCACAGTGTGCTAGAACTGAGTGAAAGCAGAAAATAGAACTTGCTGGGCACACGTGCTAAAGGGAAACATCAAGTAATGCGGGTGAGAGTGACTCATAGGAGAGGGAAGGAGTTTGTTGGTAAAATAGAAAAATAGAACAATCAAGAATGTCATAGATGCTGGGGTGGGGAAGTGAAGTTTGAAGGAAGGGAAGCATTCTTTCTAACACTAAAAGCACACTTGTTTTTCTCTAGATTCATTATGGCTGAACTTCTCCAGACTGAGAAAGCTTATGTAAGGGACTTGCACGAGTGTTTGGAGGTAAGTCTTGCAGTAATCAGTTCACAGCTTTATTAGAAAATGACATTCTCACCACTGTCAAACCCTTGAGAAGAGTTCAGTGCTCTTGTTCCTTTCATGGAGATTAACAAATAAAAAAAGAAAAGCCAGTCGGAGGAAATCTTTCTCCCAGAATCAACAGTAATTGCATAGGAATTTAAAGTACTTTTAAAAAGAAAGTTTGCAGTTTTCTCAGACTGGAGCTAGACCCAGAAAAAAAGGTGTAAGGCATTTCAATTCAAAAATAAAAACCGGGGCTGGGGATTTAGCTCAGCGGCAAAAGCGCCTTCCTGGCAAGCGCAAGGTCGTGAGTTCAGTTCCCCGTACCGGAGAAAAACCAAAAAAAAAATAAATAAATAAAAAAAATAAAAAAATAAAAAATAAATAAATAAAAACCATGACAGGCTGAGTGAACTGAAATTGAATCTGAAAATCTTTACCCCTGCCTCCCCTATTCAAATCCATATTCACTTGATAAATAACAAGAGGTCAGGGTGCACTTCCTAATGTTCAGGATAATGGATAGTTCACATTTGTTAAACTCTGCATGCATTGCCCAGCCAAGTCTTGTCCCCAAGTTTAGAGCCTCTTTATTTGTCTGAATTTCTGGTGACATACTTGTCAGTAAAGAACCTATTGCTGTCTTACAGACTTACCTGTGGGAAATGACCAGTGGTGTGGAGGAGATCCCCTCTGGGATCCTTAATAAAGAACATATCATCTTTGGCAATATCCAGGAGATCTACGATTTTCATAACAAGTAGGTTGGTGGTAGGTTTGGCAGATCTCACTTAGGGCCAAAAATACCAGACAACAGAGGCCCCCAACAAATGGATTCATAGCATTTGATGAACCTTACATCTTACCTGGTATAGTCTTACCTGGTAAGTTCTCTAAGTCAGTTGCTGTCCGACTTCTTTCTTACCCTTTCTCTGCAATTGTTCAGAATTCCTAGTGGAAAGTAAAATCAAGTGTTTAGCAGTATCCCTCCCTAGTTCTCCTCGAAAACCTAGCAGGCAGCATCCTTATCTTCCCAATGAATATGATTACTGGGATTTGAAGAAACTAAATAGCTTCTCCTCAGTAAACCTGTGGGAAATCCTGACATTAGAGTTCATTTTTGAGTATCCATCTTGTTGTGGAACTTGGGATTCAGATTCTATTGAGGTTTTTCTCAACCTAAATATTTCCTCCACCCCAAACTATCTGATTATTACCCTCAACCAAACAACAACAAAAATAATCAAAATACTGAGTACAGCACATTTCTTGGCAACTTATAAAGGAGAATATCCATCAACACTGTTTTTGTTGAAAAAACAGTGACTTGCCAAACCAGGACTAGAACAGCACTGTCCAGTGCAGCTTTCTCCAGGGATGGAAATATTCTGTATTAATATTGTCCCATACATTAGCCATTAGATGTGGGGGTTACTGAACTTGTGCTACTAAGAAACTGAATTTTTAATTTGACTTAAATTTTAGTAAACTTACATTTATATAGCCAGATTGGACAACCACTAGTTGAAAACAAAGTTGGGCCCTGTGTTGAGAATGACTACTACTCAGCAAGTGCTGGGTATAAGAGGATCCTGGGCTGCAAAGATCTTAATAAGAGAGTCATTCCCCTTCTGATGCCTAATCCTTGTTAGAGCATCCATTTGAATAAAGATAAAATATGCAGCTCCCATGACATGATAACCCTCTCAGGTTATTAAAGCGGTAAACTGTAAAGGAGAGAACGCTTCTGACTTTCTAGATATGTAATAAAAGTTCCCAGTCTTTTTTAACCATGAACTTTAATACTTCCCATCTGGTTTGCCTGGCAGTCTCCAGACGTAGAAGTATTCTATGTCATGCCTGTTATTAATAAGATCCCAATAAATCCATTATTGACCATCAATCTCAAAGTCCATCACCTGAGCCCAGCGTAGTATTATCCCATCTCCCTCAGGATACCACAGAAGACATCGGACTGACAAATGGTGAGTCATGTTACTCTTTTTGACTGCCTTGTGGTCTCTGGATTCAGTCAACAACACTTTCCCCATGTGCTTCCCAGATTGACATGGAAGTCTCAATTTCACAACATGCATGACCTGTGAACCCCACTTTTGCCAAATCAATTTATAAGGAGAAAGAATATTCATTCTGAAATTGAACAGTTGTACCAAATTATCTAACACAGGTATGCGTCTTATTCTGGCTTCACAGTATCACGTTAGAAAGTCATGGTAAGTAGTCCAGTAGCTTTTAAATAGCTGAAAGTCTATCTACAATTTATAAAATACAGTTCTAAGATCCTTTAAAAAGTCAAATTAAGCTGAATTCTATAAATAGAGAAATAAATGCAGATACCAAGAACACAGCTACCAAGCACATGTTGCCTATTTAGCACATTACAGAGGAGCAAGAAGAAACTAAAACCCAGCCTCTGAACAACCAGAAGACATGTCACCAAGATTAAGTTTTCATCTTTTCACAAAGATAACTTTCTGTCCTCCTTACCAGCCAATTTATCTCTCAGTTATAGTTTCCACAATTTAGAAGGAAAAAATACTGTGAGGAGGAAGAACTTGAATGAGGTGAGCAACATATAGTAAGACCTGGCAGGAAAGAAGACAGGTAAATGGCAATAAAACAACAACAATCATAATGCGGAGGGGCTGCTCAGTATTGCTGCAAAGTACCCTATATCTCCCTATAGGGTCTAACACAGCTACTGTATTACAGGGCAACATAATAATTGATAGTAGTAATAACCCTGAATCATTAGTATGTTCTGCATTAAAAGCAAGGAACTTTGCAATATATTTAGAAAGTTATTGACCAAAAGAAATTAATGTTTTAAATTATTCACAATTCAAGGGAACATCCAAGGATATCAAGCTGTACATTAATTTCCTACATTATCTGGGGACTGTGGCTTTATAGTACTCATAATGTGTATTTTCTGCTTAAGCCATACAGATTTTGATTAATGGAGAAGACATAGCACTTCTAGAAATCTGTAATAAGTAGTAGATAACATGGCTATTGACCCAACTTAGAAAATATAAGGACTATGAACTCCTTAAGGGGCCATATCTTTTTTCTGCACAGTCCAGTACCTGGTACATAGTAAACTTATAGTATTTGTTGGGTAGGTGGATGGATGGATGACTGAGCTAAACATAAAATTACATTTTACTGGCTTACAGTTAGTGCTATTCAAGTCACAGTTCATTCATTTGCTTGTGAAAGTCTCAAAAGAGAAAAAACAAACTCTAGGTAAGACTTTCCCCCTCCTCACTACCAAATCCTCCTAGACCAGCAAAGTAATAGAATTTGTGAATGAGGGAGTTTCTTGAGAGCTGCTTTGTGAGAGGACATGCAACTGTCCTTCGGGAATACAATATTTCTCTTAAATGGTCACTTTTTAACCTAAAACTATCAAAGAGTTCTTTTTAACTCCAATTATATGTCTGTCTATACTGCAGAGAGAATGACAGAGGGACAATAGGAAGGAGAACTATTAGGAGTTTGAGAAAGGAAGATTGAGATTGACACCTTCATGCTAACTTAATTAACTGAGTCATGAGGAAATTAGTACATAGACTCAGGGTTATACAGAAAATACATTTCATATCTCAGCTAGTTAGTATTGCTCCATCTAAAATGGTGTTACTTTGAAAAATGGCAACCAGTATTAGTGTGTGGGTGGAGGGGTATGTCCCAGTGCATGTGTTATGTCTCAAGACCGCTTATCTTTATAGGTACTGAATAGAGAAATTCCTACACACCAATTAACTATGTAGAATTTAATACCTACAAGAATGGCTTTACCTCAATTGGAGGTTGAAGTGGAATGTACTTAGTTTTGCCTTCTCCTCTCCCCATTTTGCTGTAATCTCTTTCTGCACAACTAAATATAAAGATCATAAAATTTGCTTGTGTACACAGGGCTTAGACCTCTTTCCACTGCATTTTGCGAAGCCTTCCATCAGCACTTAGACAAAGACATGTATTCCATAAATAAATCCTCCAAATAGAAATGCTTTGCCTAACTTACAACATGTAATTCAATTCAAAAAATTACTTGTTATCAGTTTGCCATAATTGTTAGGTATTCAGGTTTGGTAAGAACACTCTTTGTTTAAAATGTTCAGTTAAATCTGAGATTTACTTCTTCCTTTTTCAGTTATTGGGAAAAATGATGGTACATGAATTTGGACAACAACATCTTTATAATATCTCTAATGGGAGGGCTCAGAGGGTCCTCTTAACCATCAAGTACAACCTTGTGCCTTACAGGGGAGGAGGCTGAGACCCAAGGACCAGCCAGTGCCTTGCCCAGTGTGTGGCCTCGCATCCCCTAGAGATCAGGCTCTTGATCCCAGAAGGCTGGCCTCTCGCTTCAGTTCTGTCTCCTTCTCCTGTTCCATAGATGCCATAATGTGGTGGCCAAACATAGGCCCAATATAGGCAAATACAGACAACCAGCTTTTACGTGAATCCCCAAACAAATGTTTGTGGAACATTCCTATTTCTTCTATAGCTATATCAATCAAGTCCAATGCCCCTACCATAATTTCCTGAAATAAATCTTTTTTTTTAAGGAAGGGTTGGAAAGGCAGGTTGGAAAGGCCAACAACCAAGGCTAAATATTCCTGCATGTACCCTCATCTACGCATGGCTGGAAGCTCTTCAGTTTAGTCTTGGCTGTTCACCACTGCAGTCCCAGTCTGTGCCATGTGGGACTGGGCTGGACAGCAGGAGGAGTAGGTGGCACACAGCAGAAGTGAAGACCCGGGTGTGTGTGTGTGTGTGTGTGTGTGTGTGTGTGTGTGTGTGTGTTTTCGGGTGCACGGGTGAGCAGCTGAACCAGAACTGTATTTGGGTCATCTTCCTAGAGTTTCTTCTTTGGGCCAGACCTTTGCCACTTTGGAGATGAAGCAATCTATTGGTACCCACTGATGAATTGAATCCAAATTCTGCCCTCTGAGTTCTGAGAACAAGGGGTACCAGTGAGAAGGCAGGAGTTGGCGCACAAATGCAGTTCACAGGACCAAAGAAACAGCCTCAGTCAGAAGAACAGGCAAGGCCTTTAGGCAGAGGTGGTTTCCTTGATGCCAGAGGACAATTTGAATAAGGGCCTCCAAGGGAGGAATTTGTAAGTGTGGGTCTAATCAAGCCTGGGTCTTGGGCACAAGAAAGGACCCTGTGTCACTCCACAGTTAGGATGTGACTTGTCCTAAGTGTCTGTGAGACTGAGGAGAAAGGAAGGGGGAGGTGTTATGAGTCAAAGCAGAGAGTGTGGGAGACATAAAGGAAATGAGATGTGGTGAGGTGAGAAACAGGGGACAAAATACCCAGAGAGAATGTGAGAAAACAGTGACATGGATGGGCAGGAAGGGAGAGCAGAAGAGAGAGAGACAGGGAGGAAAGGGAGGGAGCCAGTAGCTGGGAGCAGGCAGGCGAGCAAGTAGGGAGATTGATGAAGAGAGCGAAGGTGGGATCTTCAGATAGGTTTTATCATGAACCAAAGGAAAAGATTATATACAATACCCTGATACATGCATGCTTATGTACTGTGTAGAACAGAGAAATTAAATTTTGTAAAACACCACCCTCACTGTGTGTGATTTTGAGTTAGATTCTACTCTTTCTTATCTTCTTCTTCCCCTCCTCCCCCTCCCACTGCCCCTTCTCCAGCTCCACCAATTGCCTCCTGTAAATTGGTTTTACTACTCCTTGAAACACAATGGGTTGACCCACAGCCAAACAGTGAGGCGCAGACTCCACCAGGTGGTAAGAAAAAGGCTCTGCAACTCATGGCCCAGGGCGGGACAACTGCCAGCTCCCACATACTGCCTGCTCACATAATACTCTTGATTAAAATGTGCATTTTTCTGTGCTTCTTCCCTTATTCCAAATGCCTTTGGTATTAGTTTTACCTCTTTTTATGAAAAATCATAGAATTACTAGTTAAAATTTGTGCTGGATAATCTGGTAGTTCTGTCCTTCGTTTTATAGAAACTGGAGCTACAAATGTTTGTGACCTGCACAAACTAATTAGTGACACAGCCAAAAAGTCCAGCAGTCATCTTATGGATAGTCAGATGTTAAGTGGACAGGAGGCAAAAGACCTGCAGTCATTTTCCTTGGGGCCCAGACCCACACTCTACGGAATGTAACTGTGAGCCTTATACAGTCCTTGGAGGGTTGTAGCTGTGGCCTTGTTAGTATTGTTTGTGCATTCACTAAGCTGTCGACATTACAGCTAATTATAGATATTGGAGAATACCCAAAGAAAGGTGAAATCTAAACATTTGATTTGAACTTCTCAAAGTAATTTTAATTTTAGTTGTACACACCAACTTTTTAGCATTTGGCAACTTTTGCCAAACAGCACTTTAGTGGATATGAATAACATTACATGTGAGATTTATATTTTATTTTACATTAACATTAAATTTGATATGTACATATGCAGATAAGTTTTTATTTATCTGATCATACATACTAGACAAAACAAGGAAATTCTGAAAAGACCTATCAAATAGGTACAGTGCAGCAAGGTGAAAGTTGCTGCCTGAGGCTATAGGCTAGAGGTGGCACATTTGCCACACAAAATTCAGTTTTACAGTTAATGCAGGATTTGCCAGCTGGAAGCGTGCTGGAATCTAGAGTGGCTGCCCTCAGATAGATCTGTGGACTCAATGTGTTAGAATCACCTAAGCTTTTCTAAACAATGCAGATGTTCAATTCCTAACCCCAGAGGGCAGTGCACAGCCAGATATGCTGAGCATTTATAGGGTTTCCGAAGAATGTCCCTTGTAACAAGGGGGGTACTCATAGTCCCCCTAGAAATGTTGCATTTATAAAACACTTGAGAAGCACTGCATGTACTCTCTTCTCCAGAGATTCACAATGTACCTCACTGGGTGGTAGAATTTGGGAAATCCTATAATCAAAGCAAAATAAAAACACCAACTCAGCCCAGCATTTCCCTAATTTGAATGCAACTTCTACATATCATCTAATAAAGATTTTCCTAGAATATGTC
This sequence comes from Chinchilla lanigera, assembly GCF_000276665.1. NCBI lineage: Eukaryota > Metazoa > Chordata > Mammalia > Rodentia > Chinchillidae > Chinchilla > Chinchilla lanigera. The sequence goes on from NW_004955427.1 coordinate 23,596,908, forward strand.
AAGAGAAGGCAAGATTTCTATCAATAAGAAGGTTTTATTAAAATAGGAGCTTGGTGGGGGTAAGTCTGTTAAGTATAAGACTCTAAGAGTGTGAAATGTGTATGTTTATTAAAAAGCATCTGAATTTGTTAGGAATGAGAATCACTGATCCTGAAGAACTACTCTTTAGTACCTAATGTGTGGATTGAGTCCCTTATTATGTGGATTTGTTAAATCCTTACAACCCTGCAAAGGTGTTATTTAAAGATAAAGGAAGTCAGACCTGTAATCCCAGCACTTGGGAGGGTGAGGCGGGAGGATCACCACGAGTTTGATGCCAGCCTGGGCTACATAGCGAGTTCAAGGCCAGTCTGAACTACATAGTGAGACCCTGTCTCAAAAACAGAACAAAAAAAGATGAAGAAAGTGAAACTTTAGAAGACCCTCTTACAACTTCAGCCAAGTTTGAACTCTAGTTCTTTAACGTGTACAGTACTTTGTAATGAGAGGCAAGGAAAGTGGCGCCCAGGATCAGTGGAAGGTAGGTGGTGGGGACTGATTAAAGCTCTCATTTGGCTTGTCTTTTCTAAAGTGCAGCAAGCCATAAAGATTCTTCTGGGAGGGATTTTCTCCACATAGCAAAGCCTGAAAATAGCCTTCATCAGCAGAAACTGGAAATCAGGGCCACAATGAACCCGAATAAAGAAGCTCTGAAGTAACTCTTATCTTCTAGCTTCTCCATCACCCCCATACCAGCCATCTCTCCTGACAACATCCCTAGAATTTACCACTGTATTCCCGATAGCCCCAGTCCAGATAGCCTGTCATTCCTTCTCTGACATATTGTTCTTTGTCTAAAGAGTTATAAAAGCATCATGCTTTGGACTGCATTCTCTTGTGAAGATCTCATGTGCATGTAAATTTGATGAAAATGTTATGCTTTTCTTTGTTAAAAATACTTCAGTTTACAGAAGGGCATTAGTCATAGGATCGTATGCCATCCTTTTAATTCAGTTTATAGCATTTTCATTTCCTGGAAATTTTCAATCCAAACTTCTGCCCATAGATTTTTGTTAGCTGCCATCACAAAAATCATAGTGTTGTTCCATTTAAATTACTAGGATTTTTAATAAAATTGATAACACTGTCCTCATCTGGATCAAGTATTAACTCCATAGGTACAATTGCCACTGTCTGCTTAAAATTAAATGACCAGTTCAACTGACCTTGGGTTGTAAGTCAAGGAAAAGGGAAAACTCCTTGAGTCATGATGGGTGACCTTCCAACTTCTGGAACAAAACTGCCATTTTATATCCTGCATGGAATGTCACGATCCCACTTGGCTTCAAAGAGAAGGATCTTTGTAGCCCTGGGGTCTGCACTGGAGTCAAAGTTCAGAATAATCATACGTGGATGAAAAGACCTTGACATCAGGCAGCTGAGGGTTTCCTGCCAGCTGAGAGCCATACCCAAAGTGTCCAGATTCTCCCCTTTTTCTCATTCCAAGCTCTTTTCCTCCTGCTTGTAAACATTCCTTTCTTTGACCAGTCCTTGTCCTAGGATAACTCATCAGATTTTCTTCCCCAGTTACCCCACCATTTCAGCTCCCTCTGCTAGGTGCTGTTCAATCTGCTCCAGGCTGGATTTTCATTCATATTTTCTCTAAGATTTATGTTAAAGGCCAGTATGAGAAATGACTATGTAAGAAACATCTCAACACTTTTTTAAAAAACCACTTTTAAAAATAATGTACATTATATTATTTAGTGTTCCTTGTGAAAAGTGGCTATACAATATTTTTTGGGATTCAGTTCCAGAAGTTAAAAGATAATACACATAGATACGAACATAAACATCCAAGTACCCCATCTGTATGGATGTCTGCATATGTGGAGAAGCTAGATTCCCTCTTTGCAACAGAAATGTGTATTATACCAAGTTTAATCCTCAGTTATAACATGAACCATTTTCTTCAGTATTTCTCTTTTAGAATTTGTATAAATACTTATTAATGTGTTACTTGCAGCCCTTTTAAAAGTAGAAATAATATAATACTTCATTGATTTGGAGCACCACATATTTACATTTCTGACACCCAGATTGTATTATAATTACTTCTGCTCATGAGTCAGTTCAGGGTGCTGTAAAATTTATGCTTATAATGGAGAAAGCTCATTGCCACCAAATGGGTACTGGGGGAGGCCCCCAAGTTTTTAATGACTTTTTTTCTTATTATTCAAGCAATACTCATGTATTATAGAAAGATTTTAAGTTGCAGGTATACAAAGAAAAAAGTCATACATGACACTGCCAATCGTTATTAGCATTGTTACTTTCCAAATAGGATCTGGAAAAATATTTTTAAATTATATATATATTCAAACTCCAAAACAGTATCTTTCAACCATATATGATGGTCCATACATGTTATCCCAGCTACTCCAGAGGCAAAGGCAGGAGGATCACAAATTTGAAGCCAACCTGGGCAAATTAGAGAGGCCCTGTCTCAAAATACACAGTGAAAAAGGTAGGGATATAGCTCAGTGAGTTCCCCTGAATTCAATCCCTAGTACTGCAAAAATAAACCAACAACCAAAAAATTTTTCCCTGTGTCACTAAAGGAAGAACACAAGTAAGTTATGTATAAAATTCCTAATTGGGGCTGGGGATTTAGCTCAGCGGCAAAAGCACCTGCCTGGCAAGCGCAAGGTCGTGAGTTCGGTTCCCGGTACCGGAGAAAAACCAAAAAAA
>NW_004955427.1:23599737-23640547 GCF_000276665.1 Chinchilla lanigera
TGAAAACAATAAAGAAAAACTTTATGTATTGAACTACATAAAAATTTAGAACGATGAAAAAATGTATTAAAAAGCAAACCAGGGCTGGGGATTTAGCTCAGCGGCAAAAGCACCTGCCTGGCAAGCGCAAGGTCGTGAGTTCGGTTCCCGGTACCGGAGAAAAACCAAAAAAAAAATAAATAAATAAATAAAATAAAATTCGTAATTGCTTATAGTTAATTATAAGAAACTGTCAAAATGTGTGGACAATAGAAGCCAGGTTGAGCAAGTCAAATCAAAACATTTTTCCTATAGTAGAAGTAAGTAGAATAATGTAGGACCACATTACATTGTTTAAATGTAATTTTTGAAGATAATGCATTCAGATGATTTTAAAAGCAAAATTAAAGAGAAATGTAGACAGTCTTGCCACTGCGTTCTACCGCCTTCCACCCTGTTACTTCACCTGGTTCCCTATGGTAATGGCTTTTTCTAGTTTCTTGGCTTGGAAATAGAATACATACTCCCTCTTGACAAAAAGTGGCAAACTACTCTTCCACACCTTGCTTTTTCCACCTAACTTGTTCTGGGAATCTTCTATGTGAAAACACAGAAAGTTTTATCTTTTTTTTCCTCTTGTTCAACTACATAGTATTCAGTCCTTGACTATGCTATAATTTAAATATTTTGTTCTTTACAGACCATATTTGCCCTTATAAACAGTGCTACATTTAATACTTAGGTGTACATGTCATCATATACATTAAGGTTTAACTGTAGGAAAATTCCCAGAATTAAAATTTTAGAATCAAAAGGTAAATACATTTATGATTTTGATAGACATTGTCAAATTGGTCTTTATTATAAAGATCACAGCATTTTCTGTTTCCATCAATAAGCTTCTCCGAACCCTTATACTTCTTATTTGAAAAACTTCATGTGATTTTTAAAAGCAAATTCCATTCCAGTAATACTGTCTTGTTAAAACATATATTCTCTAAATGAAAACCAATTATATAATACATTAATTTGAAGTCAGCATAGTCATTTCTTTATTATTTGTTAACATGGAAAGGAACCATGAGGTATATATCTACACTGGCAGGCAATATATATATAATTCAGTTTAGCTTTGAAATATGGAATATATTGTGATTTTTTTCCCCCATTAAATATCTGGTTTTTTGGCAGTATTGTGGATTGAACCCAGAATCTCTCACATGCTCTACCACTAAGCTACATCCCCAGCCACTGAAATGTCACCTTCCTAATGACGTCTGTATAATAAAACATTAAATTCAACTCAATTTCTTTTAGCACAAACTGGTTTTTGGTGGGAAAAAAAGACCAGAATTGTAAAGAAACCAGTGAAGTATTGATTTTTTACATTTCAATCTCTGGTATCATGAACGATATTTTATTCTCTTTCTTTGTGTGTGTGTGTGTGTGTGTGTGTGTGTTTCTCCAGTCTTTTTTATTTTTTGAGATAGGATCTTATGAAGTTATCCAGGCTTGGACTTGTATCTTCCTGCCTCAGCCTCCCAAGTAGCTGAGTTTATAGGCATGTACTGCTACACCTGCCCAGAGATTAAATGGACAGATAGACAGACAGACAGACAGACACATAGATATAGACATATATACACAAATTGTGCTGATTACTTGGGTAAAAAAATTCATAACTGCCAATAAAATGAAAGATCCAACACAAGTAAAATTTTTCATTTTTACCTCAAAAATATGAATCCCTGAAAGAATATTGTTTTAAGTAGCACTAATTAATTAATATGCATTTTCATGAAATGAGTTTCAACATTAAAAATTGCATCTCACCATGTTACCACCTAGAAGGTGGAGACCCCAGAGTAAACAAGTGAAAGTTTACCATTGTGTTGGCCTCAGTAGAATCCTATGAGGGAGCCCTCTGTACCATGGTGTCTGATGCAGCCTTTCTCTTCCCTTGCAGCATTTTCCTCAAAGAGCTGGAGAAGTATGAACAGCTGCCTGAGGATGTGGGACACTGCTTTGTCACCTGGGTAACCAAACAGCATCTTCTCCCACTGTCCATATTTCTAGCCATGCACATGGCACCTCTGCCAGGCCCAGGGATTGGTGTTAATGCCAGTCTCACTGTGGACAGGGGCTGTAGAGAGGGATCGTAAGCATATCTATGAGAAGCAGTCCATCCCTCAAGGAGCAGAGCCATCCTTGGGAAGGCCTTTAGATGTCTAGTCCAATCTGCATCTCAGACTCCCTAAGAACTTTCTAAAACTGTGACATCAGGAGAGTGGGACAAGGACACCACCCTTGCAGCAGTTCAGTCCACTGGTTATTTTTACAAGATGTGGATTAGGGAATTAGAATGATCAGAGGCCACAGAACTATTGATTGCACTTTTTTCCTTAATAGAGATTAATACTCTCCTGGGTATCCATTCCAATTTTGACCTGCAAGATGAGTGTTTCCTCACCTTTTTTGGTGCTATCATCAGACCAAGTAAACAGGCCAAATGTAACAGGTTCTAGTCATATAAATCAAAAAAATAATCTTCATTAGCATCTCCATCACACTGTTCTGAGCTTAGATGTTCTGTTCTGTACTCTTAGATTGTTCTGTACTCTGGATATGAGTACAGAAAGCTTCAAGAAAGTCTACTAAGGACACTGAATGGAACAAAATATGAAATTCCTTCCCCAAGGCCAACAATGCTATTATATAATAATTACCTGATTATCTTTAATAATATATTAATATTTTGATTATAATAATATACTTATAAATTATTTTTATTATTGATTTGAATTCAAAATGGACTAGTAACTTTTCAGATTATCTTCACAAATCAGACAGTGTATGTTCCCAACAGCCCTATGGAGTCATCAGGACTATGGTTACATTTTAGATTTCAAAGATGGGTATATCTTAGCTGAGATAGGGGTTGGCTGGCCCATTGACCTGTAATCAGTATCACAGCTAACCCCACAACTCAAGGCCTGACTCCTAGACAAGATTTCTTTTCATAAAATCCTAATGCTTGCTTCCAAGAATACTGTTTTTTTAGTAAGTCTAAGGCTGCTGTCTCATTTTGTTCTAATACATGAGCCAATTCATAGCTCATATTTATGCTGATAAATAATGTATGATCCCTTACACAGCCAACATAGACAAAAAGAAGATTAATCATTAAGTAAAAGGATTTTTTGCATCTTGTTTCATGCAATTTGTGAGTCATCTTTACAATCAACCATAAGTATGATTTATTATCATCTCTCAGAGATGATTAACAACCTCCTAGGCAGTTTATAGCCTCTAAACTTGGTTTCAGAAGACCTTTGGTAACTGGATAAATTATGAACCTTTTGCCAAGAATTATCCCTAGCAGACTTTCTTAAATATCATGTTCTTAATATATGAGTGTAGTGTAGGACTGAAAAGTAGAGTTGCTTGTATACCGAATGGCATATATTGAATGCCATATATTGAATGGTAGTGGCTAAGACCAAGAAGCTTGAAGTTAGATTATCTGGGTTCTCCACTTTTTAACTGTGGGAATTTAAAGTCAGTTAACCAGTCTGTGTCACAATTTTTTCATCTATAAAGTAGGGACAAAAATAGAACCAACTGCAGAGTGGTGGCCTGAGAATCAAATGAGTTCATGTATGTAAAGCACTCAGAGGAGTGATGCCTGATGTGAGGAGCACATACTTAAACTGCTCTAGCAGGGGAAGATATCTGAAATGTCCTACAGGTATCAAAACGGACATTTTCACCAATGGGAAAAGTACTTGGCCACCAAAATGCACCCATCTTTCCCAATAGAAAGGGGGTGTCGGTCTAACCAAGAGGGTCCTTGGAGAAATAAGAAATGCATGTTATTGGCTTGAAATAACAATCTATTTAGGAATCACTGTTCAGATCCTACCCCAAAGGATCACCCTACCTTCTTCCTCCACCCCTCATCATTGCTTCTGGGTAGTTGGGGAAGGTGGTGCTTGACATGATCCTCAACTCCCCCTAGTGGAGAAATTTAGAGTAAAGTAGATCTAGGATCATATCTTTTTTGTATTTGTCTTGAAAAGGGTAGTATTTGTCCTTTTTCAAGGTGGGGAACACAATTTTGGGTAAAACAAAAGGGGGTAATCTCTAAATACATTATCCAACTTTATGATATATGTTTATTTTTCTCTTTCTAAATCAGACTCATGTTAAGCTGAGCTTCCTTTCAGCAAAACTTTTCTACGTGCCAATCAGAGAAAAAGAACCCAAGGTCTAGTAGGGAACTGAGACTTGGATGAGCCAAGAACATTTGTCATGGCAAATCCAAGCACTGGTATCTGTGGGTTTCATTGTGAAGCCCATGTTGGGCCCTTCGGGCACAGTGGGCAGAAGGGAGCAACTCCTGCATGCTTACCTATTATTGTCTTTGTTCTTTTTAGGCAGACAAATTTCAAATGTATGTCACCTACTGTAAAAACAAGCCTGATTCCAACCAGCTGATCCTGGAGCATGCAGGCACCTTCTTTGATGTAAGCTATGGTTTCCATTCTTTTTTTTTTTTTTAAAGAGAATAAAAAAAATAACAAAATAGAAAAAAAACAACACAACACTAAAACTATAAAAATGATACAAAGTTTCAAAACAAAATAATAGGAATTAACAGTGGCTGTTATATTACATATTATCTTCAACTGGAAGAGTGGCTCAGATTACCAGATGTAAGAATGCAAGATTGATCAAACTGTTAAAGAGAATAATAAATAATAAAAAATACAAAAAAAACTAGAAATTATATAGAGCTTCACTAAACAAGATGGTAGGAATTCACCAATTGTTGTTATATTGCATATTGTTGTCTTCAAATTAGTTGTTCAGATTACCAGATATAAGCATGCAAAATTGTTCAAAAAAATTTAAGCAATCTTGAGCAATTGATGAGCAAGTGGAAATGCTTTTCTACTTTGGGATAATGGGCATTTAGCTATTCTTTGTTTCTCATTTTTGTTTACTGGCCACACCAAACATTTATCTCATGGATAAAATAGAGAGGAAAATACTAAGATAGTGTTTGTTTGTCTTTTGTTTCACCCCATTCCATCTCAACTGCTCTGACTTTGTACAAAGCAAATTTGTCTCTATGCCTCAACATCAAATGTAGCTGGACATAGATTTTGTGATTACAGGAGGATTATGCAGTTGTTGGTGTAGATGTTTTTCTTCTACTTTGTGTTTAGCTTTCTCAAAACATGGTTGTTCTCAAAGTGTGGTTCTTGACCCAACTATGTCAGTATCAGCAAGATTTGTTAGATATGCAAATTTTTGAACCCCAACCCAGGTAGTTGACTCTGGATCTCTGACTGATACCTAGCAATCTGAGTTTTGAAGAGTCTTCATGTGTCTTGTATGCCCACTCAAGTTTAAGAATCACTGCTCTAATGCAGTTGTTTTAAGCTTGGTTGCACATTGTATTGGCTGGCGGGCTTTAGAAAAATACTGATTCCCGTGTCCCTCACTTGAGATTCTGATGTGATTGGCCCAAATGAGACCAGGCATTGGAATTTTTAAGTTTCTGGTGAGAGAAATGTGAAGTCACATTGAGCACTTCTGCTGTTATGGAAGCCAAGAGAAGAAAGTAAGCTGACATCCCTTGTCAGATCCTTTGATTGTGAATAAACACACAATCTGGTTGATGGATGATGGGATAAATCTGTTTAGTGCTGCTCCCCACAGGAAATGACCTCGTGGCAATGAGGGAACAGAATCAAATTGAGGACTGCAAGATTCAAGGGATGAATGAGAGGGAAAGATGAAATTAAGAAACAAGTAGAATTCAATGAGAGACAGACTGTAGCAGGAATGGACAGAAACTTGAAATTCAGAAAAATGTAAAGGCCATCAGTCTGTCTTCCTGCCTACCTGCTTTCTTTTCTCTCATAAGTATTTGCATAAGTATTTGAGTATCTGTTGTATGCAAAATAGTGGAGTAGGCCCAATGGAGAATATAAAATCATTGAAACAAAGTTCTTATACTCCAGTTTACAAAATCAACCTCCTCTGCACATCTTTCCAGACTGACATAGCTATAACATAATTGATTCCATGAGTACCTTGTTGCTCAGTAAAGGAATCACTCTTGAATGGTACGGAACAAACATGTGATTTTTAAAATGGAGAATTAATATAGAAATGGTCCTGCGTGCTTGAAATTGGAATTCCTGGAGTAAAACAGAAGAATCAAAGAAAAATGCTCTAAACTAGTATCACAACTTATTGGATGTCACATGGAGTTCCCTGTACCACTATTTTCTTTGAAAATGTATTTCCCTAAGATGTTTCTGGTTTATCATTCATCAAAGGTATCCAGACAGGTCTTTTTGAAGTTTTAGCTGGACTGTGCCATTTTCCACTTCACAATTTTTGGACATGGACGTCCTGTGCACTGTCTGTGCCACAGATACTTCTGTGTCCTTATGAAGTTGACTCTGTTTTTCTCTGCCTAGAATGGATTGTATCCTGTACTTATGTGCACATATACCACTCCCAACACACACAGTTACTCTTCAAAATTCTTCCTGTCTTCTAAAGGCCCCATGCTGCTTGGGGCACAAATCCTTCACTTTTTTTTTTCTAGTACCAGGAATTGAACTCATGACCTCGTGCTTCACTTCTTAATGCATGCATTGTACTTTGTATCTCTGCTACAGTATTTGTAACAATTTACTTTTTGGCGGACAACAATGCTGTGAGCCCCCTGAGGCCTGATGTTATGTCTGATTGGTTTTTTGTGCACATCTCAGTGCTTGGTGCTGTACTGTTTCCCTTAGCCAGTGATCCTCACCTACCTGTTTCTAGTCCATTTCTGGACCTTGGCTTAATAAGTGAAATATACCCCCAAATTACCCACCCACCCCCATTTCCAATGGAGTACCTGAGTAGACTGTACTCTAGTTGGGAACACGAGTGAAGCCAGAAAACCAGCAGTTTACCTTTGGCCTTACATGAGGAGGGAGAGCAATGACCTGTCCTGGTTTTTCCCAAAGCTTTTCAGAAAGCATAATGTTGTAGTTTATTTCCATTCCATCAAAAGGGTTTATCTGAATTCTGCACCTAGAAACTTCCATTCCATCAGGCTTTATCTACTTTAAACCCATGCTCTGTAAAAGAGATAAACCCTTTTAAAAGGCACCCTTATAACTCATTATTGTAAAGAGAACACAGAATATTGAAATCCTAAAAAGACCCACACATTTACCTGATGCAGAATTTTTACCCAAAGTGTGAGCACAGTGTGGGTGTAGTATCTGGTGCTCTGTGGTTCCTGAGCTTGCTTTGTTGATCTTGCTGCTGGAGTGCCTTGTCCTCCCTCAGAGAGGGAAGAGTGCCAAAGGTACATTATTGCCTGTGTTCTCTGGGTACAGGAACCACATCTAAATGATTTTTTATTCTCCATGGAGAGCTGAGATCCCCAAATAAACCCACAATTTGCCCAGAGAGGGTCCAGTTACCAGCTGTTTTGCCATTTTCAACAAGTCCTACTGTAAGCACATGCCTTTGGGATGAGGTGAATGAGTGAAAAAAAACTAATTTCTGGGTAGTTGGTGAGAAATGGAATAATTTTAAAAGTATTATTCCTTCTCACTCACCTTCCTCTGTAACCTCATAGAAGTCCTATCTAGTCTAACTTTAAAATATTTCTTTGTATGTCTTCCAATGCTTTGATCTCAGTAATTCTAACTTAGGGAAATCTCCACGGGGACTTTTTAAAATAACAGCATTCTTGAGATATAATTAACATACCGCTCAATTTGCCCATGTAAAGTGTAGAGTACAAAGCTTTCTGTTATGCTGATAGATATGTACAACCATCCCTACTGTTAATTTTAAAACTTTTTCATCACTTCAGAGAACAAGCCTGCACCCTCTAGCTACCACCACCACCGCAAAGCCCTGGCCATAAGCTATCACTGATCTACTTTTTTCTCTGTAGATTTGTCTGGACATCTCATATAAATGGAATCATGCAATATGTAGTCTTTGTCACTGACTTCTTTCACTTGGAAAGGCTTCAAGGTTGATCTGTGTTGTCCCATGCATCATTACCTCATTCCTTTTTGCGGCCAAATAATATTCCATTGTATGGATATACCATGTTTTATTTTTCCATTGATCTGTTTGTAGACATTTGAGTTGTTCAGGCATAAGCATACAAGTACATTATGATTTCTCTTGGAAGTGGAATTTTATTTAGGAGTAGAATTGTGAATCACATGATACTTTTAATACTAACACCTAGCCTTTTACAGTACCTCCTACTTTGTCTGTCTCTCCTTCCCTAATCTCTGCCTCCTATAATTGCCATTCCTGGAAAATGCCATCCACCATATGTTTCTTCTCTTTAAGGTCAATAATATTTTGCCATTGGAAAAAACACCATCAAATTCTCTTTTTCTAACTCTGCTCCATCAATAACCCAACCAGTCTTGCTTGTGTGACCATTTTGGTTTTGTTTTGTCGTGTTTTACTTCTAGCACCTAGGTGTATATATTCTGTACCACTCTGGCATAGTCCTGTTTTCCTGGTTATTTTACACAGTGTTCATTTCAGCCTATTCTGTATTAGATGGTCTCCCTTTAGAGTGTCATTCTTCCAGCTCTCTCCTTAACCACCTCCTCCCTATCTGCTATCTCAGCTGAGGCTATATCTTTACCTGCCTCTCTGACTACCCATCCAGTCATCTCAGCTCTCTCTTCTGATCACTGTTGTGTTCTAGTTTGTGTGTGTTGAGCCGACTCAGCTAGACTAAAATCTTTTGGAGCAGGTGCTCACATATACCCTGCTCTGACCTCCATAACCCTGAGACTTTGGGGAGTAGAAGCTCATGTGGAGATGGAATAGAGAGTAAATTAAAAGACAAGATCAAAGGCACCAACAGCAGCTGGTGGCCAGGGTCTTGGCCTGGGCATGAATGTTGAGGGTGGTATACCTGGACATGGAGGAGGAAGATTGGTTACCAGGGATAACAGAAGGGAAACAACTGCAAACTACTCTATGGGTTCCAGCTCAAGAGACCCGAGGGACAGAGAGGTGCCATTGACCACAATGAAAAATGTATCAGAAACAAAGTGACGATTCTGAGTTAGGATGAGTTAAGCTTAAAAGAAGAGGGATTGGAAAAAGGTATATCCTTGTGCTATTTTTAAGAAGACTGAGGACGGATAAAATCTCAGGAGCCATCAAAACAAATCAGAGCCACATCCTCTGTGTTTGTTTTCACTGCCCCTTTATCCCTCCTTTATCTCCCTGTCCTGTGTTGTTTCCTTCTACTTCAATTGCTTCATCCCTCCTTTGCCCCTTCTGCTTATCATTGACCTAATCACTCTTTTTCTATTTTCATCTCTCTCCATTTCCTTTTAATTTATACATCTATCTCATAATCCCACTTCTTTCCTGAAAACTTCTCCCATTTTGCCATCTCCTGTTTTCTCTCTGTAGTGCACCTTGGTCTCTCTTGTTTCTCTCTCTGCCCATTTCTCCCTATAGAAGAACATTTTCTCATAATTATCTACCTTTTTCTCTTTTCTTCTCTTTTTTACCCTTGCTTTCCTCCTTCTAGAACATTCCCCCTCCACGTCTCATTGTACCTTGTTCTCATCCCTGTAGGAGATCCAGCAGCGGCATGGTCTGGCCAATTCCATCTCTTCCTATCTAATTAAGCCTGTGCAGAGGATCACCAAGTACCAACTGCTCCTGAAGGTACCTCCCTCCCTCTTCTCTTGTACCCTGCTGTCACCACTGACCAGGGCACAGGAGTCTCAGCTTTGTCCCCCCAAGTTGGGAAGCTTCCACCTAAAGACTTTCTCTACCAAGAACAGATGTGAGGCTTCAGAGGTGAGCCCACACTGGCACTTCTGGCCCCGGACTGCATTTCCCATCCTACAGAATTCCAGATGCTTTTTTTGAGGGAGAAAGATGTGAAATGGGAGTAAGAATAAGTTGTGACTGCTTTTCACCCCCATCTACCATTTTAGCTGCTGCCTCCTCCAGCACTGACTGGCTCTGAGAAGCTCTCTCATCCATCTTTCCTGAGCAGATCCCTCCTGTGGCCCCTGTTTTGGGGGGTTTTGTTTGTTTGTTTGTTTGTTTTCACAGAATCAGCAGTCAGGGTCTTTAGGACATTGCTAGCTTCTATGGGTATTAGAGGTCAGGGTAGCACCCACCACCTTCATCTCTGAGTTTGTCAAGATCATGGGGTTACTGGAGAAAAGTAGCCAAGATGCACATAAAGAAACCCAGTGGCATTTGGTATTTGGAGGGTCCCATGTGTTAGGGTTTTTTCTGGAACCATCCAACAGATTTGGATTTCTTTTTGTAAAAATAATTTGACAGTCAAATAAACAAATTATATAAAACACTAAGTAATTGTGCCTCAGCCTTCTCATATAAGGATACATTGATACTCTGAAAATATGGCATTTCTGCAGAAACCCAGAGAAATTGACATTATAAGTAGCTATTAACATAAGTCTATGCTAATTCCTCAAGTGTAAGGATGGAGTCTTTCTCCCTTTTGAATATTTTTCTGGTTGTTCCTGTGATGCAAACAATACACAGATAGAAGGGAATGTGTTAAAAGAAGTATAATTTCAAATAAAATCTGATGAAATTGAGCTCATGTTTAGAGATGCCTGTAGAATCTTACATATTCTGTCTTCGCCTAATGTGAAAACCAGTCTGGTTTCATATCTAGGGCTCTGGTCACACTGGAGAGTCCCCACCATCCCCAGCCCCTGGCTTAGTGCTTATGAGTCCGTGACAAAAGCGAAAAGCAGAGGCGCAGGGATCCTGTGCCCTGGCTGTTTCTCCTGGACTCTGGCTCAGGGAAGGGCCCCACACCATGCTGAGCCTTCAGCCTCCTCCCTGCCAACATGCCTTTAGGAGGAACTCTGGGCTTTTGCTTTCAGCCACTCAGGTCCCCCAAGCATGCAGAATAACAGAGAATCCAAGCTGGGCGTCGTGTGCGCAGCCTCTACTGAGGACCTAGTATGAGAAGTGACATTGTGCAAAACATGCCTGCTGTTTTGTCAAAACTGCTTTTGCATCTGTAGTTTTTGGAGTTGCCATAGAAAGACTTAGATATTCACATAAGATCATGGAGTAGGAAGCATCTCTGTTCTTAAAAAGTCCCTGTGCTTTTGACCTTAAAAGCATAGATATTTTATTTAGGCTCTTCATTACTTGTGATTGCCTAGTACTTACATTAGATTCTCCTCAGCCCAGATTTCTGTGAATACCTCCTTCTTCTCTACCATGCTTCTAAGTTATTTTTCTTGTGCTAATATTCTTTAGCATTTATTTTTGTGGCTTTTAATTTATGTAACTCAAAACCTTTGCCCAAACTGGTGTTCTGAATTTTAAAAGAAAAAAATTGACTCACCATCCACATTGCCAGTGTCTTTAATCAGTAAGATGCATTTCTAAGAAAAATATAGCATTTTTGCTCTTGCCTTAGCTCCCATAAGGCTGGAGTTCCCCAGGATGAATTATGTGACACGCACAAGGCAGGGAAGTAGGGGACAGAACGTGCCACCCCATGCATGGCTTTAGGCGACTGGAGGGGTGGGCCCTGGGCCTTTGTTCTAGAATTGTTTCCCAATGAGAGAGACTTCGCAATTAACTAAAAAATGAACAAATAAAGTAGCAGGGATTTTATTGTTGGGAGGCTGTAAAATTATTGAAAAAAAGAACATTTTGGCTTTTTAAACATGTGCTGGTGGCATAGTGCCTGCTGAGTAAAAGAAAAATAGTTTGCTGAGCTTTTAGCATAAATAAATAATATGGGATTTATTTTCTCCTTAAAGTCAGTTTTACTCGAAATAAATTGATATTTAATTATCAGTGTCTTCTGGGGCTTATCACATTAGGTACTGCCCGAGTGTAGAAACTATATGTCAGTAAGAGTGCTCGATATTCTTCCTGTAAATCTGCTGCAGCTGTCCTTTTGGAGTTTGAATTAACTGTGGAGGCTTCTCCTTATCATAAACTATCACAAGCATACAAGGAGGATTTATTGGCTCTGCTGATAGATTGGTAGACTTGTTAAATTGCTTTGGGAGATTAAACTAATTGGTGTTTTCTGTTGCAAATTGAAGCATATTTCTTGTTTCTCTCCCATGTTCTGCCTCAAGTGTGTTTTGATGATGTATGAGAACAATGTTGGGAGGGTTTAAATTAGGAGAGGGGTAGGGGTATCAGAGAACTTCAGGTTGCGTGAAATAAGTAAGACTTTCTGAACAGTAGGAACATTATACTGGCTGCAGCCAAATTCAAGGCTGAGAACTCCTAGAATTCCAGACATGTGCTCCAAAATTTTCTCCTCTTCCTGGATACGGAAAGCTCCCTTATTCATGTAGGAATGGATCCAACATAACACAAAGGGCTAGATTTCCATATCACAGTCTCACTAGTCAGATATTTTGCCAAGTATAAAGCTTTACTAATAAATTGAAGGATATAAATAATGCCAAGGCAGAGATGAATCAGGAAAAGTCCAGGGCCACCAATGCACCTCCAAGTCCCTTCTTGCAGCCTCAGAATTGGCTCTGGGCCAGATTAACGAGTAAGGTCTCCAAATGATATATGGCACATGATACCATTTTCCCAAAAAGTGCTGCATTCTATTATTTTCCAAAGAAAATACCATTTTGGTCATGAAATGTAGTTGCTTTTTACTTAGACACAGTAGTTGCTTAACTTGAAAGTTACTTTCTGGAGAGCTATGCCCACAAAAACTATAAATTCTGAGTTTGTTTACTGTAAGAACCAGCCAGATAGATAGATTTTGAGAAACCATTCCATACGTAAGCATTCTGCTGCTAGCAAGTGACATTAGTGTATTTGCCAGGAGGCCTGTCATTAATTCATTTACCAGATTTGATCTGAAGAACCTCTTTCTTTCCTAGAAGTAAGTGTTCCCTCCCCATCCACCCATTTTCTGCCCCCTCATGGAGAGAATATAAATTCCAGATTCATGCTGCTTTACTGTTTCTTTCTCAATGCCAAAATGAACAAAATAGTAATTCTCATAGGAAAATTCAAAAGCCACCATTCCTCTAGTTTGAGCAAAAACTATTCCAAATGGTCTTATGATTCCTAAGATATGGAAATGATCTTTTCTCTATCAGCAAGATACTGTGTCTTTTGTGGGGATGGTGATGACTGAGATGTCAATGGAGAAGTGAAAAGGAGAAGATACGCTCCCCTGGCAGTAGGAGAGGGTCTGCTCTAGGCAGTCTTGGTGCATAGATGATAAGGTGGGAATGGACAGTGTGGTGGATAGATGACTGGGCTTGGATTCAGGAGACCTGTATGGCCTCCTTTGAGTTACACAACCAGAAGGACAGTATTTCATCTCTCTTCATCACAGTTTTCTATTCTGACAATGAAAGGGCTAATCTAGAACCCCATCTATTGGCCCCAGGATAGGAAATCCTGACCCACACAATCTAAAAATCTTTTACAACTCTGAAATGCTATAAACCTACAATGTCACTAGCCTCAGGTTACTCCCAGTAGGATAGAAATTAGCCTCTATGCAGTAGAAGTGGCATTAGTAATAGGCTTGAAGAGACAAGTGCTGTGTGTTATGTAGCACACCCTTTTGTCTTCTTCTAATTCTCTTTATTCTTATTTATTTTCTTGTGACTCCACAATATTGCATTTTTATCATGTGCTTCACCAGGGCATATTTTCTTCTCTAGGAAAGCAATTCACTGATAAAGAGTGTCCTACTTGCTGACTTAAAGTTCCAGCCATTTGGGAGTTGGGATGAATTGACTTCATTAGGGCTAGTTAGGGTTGAGGAAGCTCAGACTGGAAGAAAAACAGTGGTTAAATTCTTTGGTAATAATTCCCCACCCCACTTTCTTTGTAGCTCAGAGAGAGGTGTTATAGAGAATGACACTGGTGTATAACTTCCTTGATGGGTTAGAGGCAGTAGAAGGGTTGGAAAGAGGAAATGAACCTGTGTCTGGACTTTTTTCCCCAGGAACTTCTAACTTGCTGTGAAGAAGGGAAAGGGGAGCTCAAGGATGGCTTGGAGGTGATGCTCAGTGTCCCTAAGAAAGCAAATGATGCCATGCACGTCAGCATGCTGGAAGGTACCTGTCTTCCCAGCCCGTCTGAGAATGCCTCCTCCACTCCTAAGACCAAGGAACTTGTGTCACAGGAGGGAAGGGCCTTGGAGTCAAGCAAGGGGCAAGGCTGGAGGAAGGGAAAAAGGGCAAGCTGTTAGGTAGGTCCTGTGTAGACCTTTGAGGGGCGTTCCACAGACCAGTTTGGCTAACACCAGCCTCCAGGCAAGATCAGGCCTAAGCCATTTAAGGTGGGTGGAATCTTGAATATGTTGCTGCCAATGAAATCATCAAGGCCAGGCATCATCCTTACTGTAAATGTGCTTGAGTCCTGACCCACAGCAGTCCTACTAATCTGCATAACATGGCTTTTGTCCTCAGAATAAGAAATTTTAATTACACACCCACATATCAGTGTCTTTAGCATTATACCCTTCTCTATTTTTAATTTAGGTAAAATATACACAAATATACATACTGTAAATTTACCATTATATCCACTTTTATTGGACAGTTCGGTAGGATTTGCTACATTTAATTCTTGTGCAAGCAGCCCTTCAGCCCTCCTGACAGTTAGGAAAGCCCAGCCATATAACACTGGTAGGATGTCAGTAAGCTGGAACCATGCTCTTGGGATCCAGAATCCTTGGAGAGCAAGACTTCAGTAAAGTCTTGCAAAATAGATTGGTAGAGAATCCAGAATGGGGTGGAATTTGATAGATTATTTAAGACTTAACCCTCCAGTCGGGGCTGGCAACCAGGTGCTAAAGAAGTAATATATTCCGTTGCAAATACAACAGTACATGGGCTGTTTTTTCTCTTTTGGCTCCATCCCACCTCATCTTACCACCACTATCCCTATCAAAGAGACCTGGTATGGATTCACGAGTTCCTAGACCACCCTCAGCACAGGAACCCCAATTCTTAAAACAAGAGTCTGGGTTAACTTCTCCAGACTGAGCACTAATCATCTGAATGTGTTCTTGTTGTCACAGTTTCTCTACCCATTTCTTTTTTTCTTTTTATTTTAAAGAGAAAAAAGTAAAACAAAATTTCAGAACAAGATAATAGGAGGGTAACAATGGTTAATACATTGCATATTGTTATCTTTAAACTAGTTACTCAGTGTACAAGATATAGGCATTTATTGTCCAAACAATATTAGCACAAACCTTTCTTCTCAATGAACTAAGAGAAATTAGTATAACTATCTTAATTCATTTCTTTTTTGTGTGCGCCTATTTCCCTGACCTTGGGTGTCCTCCTCTCTAAGTATGTGTTCCTCCAGCCTATCCCTGGCTGTACTTTGGACCCAGCTACTCCATATATGGTCTGTGGACAACCAAAGGCAGCTGGAAGTTGGTCAGGGGTGCAAACGAATGGACTCACCCCAAACCAGCTGCATGAGAATTTCTTCGGGAAGGTGAGGGAGGGAAGGAGTCTGTGTTCCACATACTTTCCAGGTGATGTTTATGTACACTAAAGCTTGAAGATCTTCTAAGTACTTCAAGTGGTATAAATATAAACTGATGAAAGCTTGTGTACCACACTGCAGGAACAACCAAAGGAAAGAGTCCTAGGAAGAGAATATAAAAAATAAGGCATTGACAAATAAAGGAGCCAAGGATAGTGTCCATCAAGCAGTGTTTGTCCTCAGCCCTACTCAGAACTCCCATGTTAGGAACAATTGGGAAGGTGAAGGAGTTGCAGAACCCATAGGGAGGTCATGCTTCCCGCCACATTGGGAGTGGGAGGAGGCAAGTTCACACACCTACTAATAGGGAAGGCTTTCTCCAAGAGGAGTGGAACACTGCCCCCTAAGTGTGGTGGAAGAGAAACTCCATAGGGTGGGCATGGGTGTTTTTCAGGGTTCGATGAGAACTTGGACGTACAGGGGGAGTTGATTCTCCAAGACGCCTTCCAAGTGTGGGACCCGAAATCACTGATCCGGAAGGGACGGGAGCGGCACTTGTTCCTCTTTGAAATCTCCTTGGTTTTTAGCAAGGAGATCAAAGACTCTTCAGGACACACGAAATATGTTTACAAGAACAAGCTACTGGTAGGTGGGCTGGATGGGGTAGGACAAGACTCCCTGCTTTTCTAGAGCCTGTAGACAGGAAGGGATCTGGACACCCAGCTCCTTGATTCCCCAGCCTCCACGCCAAAGTCCTCCTGGAAAAAAGGCTCCTATTTGGACAGGTCCCACCCTCACCACCCACTTCTGCCTCTTAGAGTTCACAGTTCTTTCTGTTTGCTTTTAGTGCCTCCCTCTTCACCATCCCACCATGGTACCTGCTAATCAGGCACGTGCCTGTAGGTCCTTCATCTGGGTAGATGAACGAAGTTTCTAGTCTGTTGAAGTTTGATTGACAGAGCCCCTCCCTCGGTCCTCTCCTCTTTGTTGCCTTTCCCTTCCCACCCCAGCCCTAAGTTTCCCCACTGCCCTCCCCTTCCCCGCCTCTCACAGGCATTTCCTGTCTACAGACCTCAGAGCTGGGTGTGACCGAGCATGTAGAGGGCGACCCCTGCAAATTTGCCTTGTGGTCTGGCCGTACCCCATCCTCAGACAATAAAACAGTGCTCAAAGTAAGTACTGCTCTCCACTGGGTGTGGGACTAGGATTAGGGGAGTGGGATGGGGGAGAGAGGTGAGTGTGTGACACCAAATCCTGGGGCCTGGAAACCACTAAGCCACTGGCCTCTCTTGGAAATGGCAGCATCACATGGGTATTGAGAAGCAGATTCCATCATGAAAGTATGCTAAGAATCTCAAAGACAAATGTTTTCCTGAAGTCCCTAGAGAGAAGAGGCCAAAGTCGGGGGAGGCTACTGACTTCCTCAGTAAGGTCCACTCAGCTATGTCTGTCCATATATCCCCTTCCAGTGGCCAGAATGATTGGCTTTTGACAAAATGCACCTTGATTCACATTCATTCTACATATTTTCCTGAACACCTTCAGATCTACCCAGTGTTATGAGTGAGCCACTCATGTGTATAAGACATGGGCCTTCTCTGGGAACTTGTGTTCTAAGATGTAGTAAATCACACTAGCATGGGGGGCTGCACAGTCACCCCCACTCTCCAGTATGTGGCCCAGGCTTGAGTTGCTGCTGCAGGTAAAGGCAGCCTGACTGAGCAGAGTTGGTGCAGAGGAAGCTGCCTCGCAGTGGTCCCTGAGAAGTGCCCTTACCATAGAACACATGACTTTCCAGCATAATTGTTGCCAGTCCTAAGGCAGAACCCCTTGAAAAAGAATCCATTAAACAAATGGGATGTTCCTGGAATGATGACAGAGCCTCCAGGAAACAGGGTTAGCCGACTAAAAACCCTAGGTGGACTTCCAGGCAGTATGAGTCTCTGTGTTTGTACACACTGCTAGATATTGGAAATGCTGGCACATACCCATGCTAGCTGATGAACAGGCTGCCTTCAAATGACACCCCCCAATGAGCCTAGACCTCCCCAGGATCTAGCAACTCCAGTGTTATCCTGGGCCCACCAGAGGCCTCCACATACTGCTCCAACCTGAGACATCAAGATTGGTCAGTGCATTATGGATTATGAAATATTTTGAAAACTCCCTTCCCAGGCATTGAAACCACAGCTCTATTCTAAGAGTTAAGGAAGCATATCTCTGGGATTGAAAAGTCATAAATATAAAGTGAAAAACTCCCAGAACATTTGGTATCCTTGAAAATAATAGCTAAAGCCTAAGGAGGTTGGAGGAGCGTTTTGGCACAGCAACAGGAGTTGGGGTTCTCAATCTTTCTCCCTGTGGTACTCCAGGCTTCCAACATTGAAACCAAGCAGGAGTGGATCAAGAACATTCGAGAAGTGATTCAAGAAAGGATTATTCACCTGAAAGGAGCTTTAAAGGAGCCAATTCAGCTCCCCAAAACACCAGCCAAACAGAGGAACAATAGTAAGAGGTAACCATCTCTCCCTCCAGTACTGTCTGCCTCATATGTTTCTGGGAGCAGGAGTAGGGTGACCCTTTTCTTCTAGGGAGTTAAGTGTGCTGTGTACTCTCTGGAAAGGTCCCCAGGTTCCACCAATGACAAATTATCTTATCTTTAAGCATCTCACCAGTTCCTGTGAGCTAAATGTGACAGGATTTCATTTAGCACCTCCTGTGTGATAAACACTCTGCTAGGTGCTACCAGAAGAGAAAAAGAAGTGTAAGATTAGTCAGTTCCCTCCAGAACCATCTCTACTGGTCATGTCCTATGTGTGGAATAATTAGACAAGAACAGTACCATCTACAAGGATGGTAAAGGCTGTAAGAATTCAAAGGGGTCTTTAGGCAGCTCTGGAGAGTCAGGTGAAGGCTTCTTGAAGGACCTGAGCCATGAGCAGAGAGCTTTGTAGACTGGTCAGACAGTAGGGATACACTGTAAGGGATGGAGTAGCACGTTGGGGTTTTACCGCAACTCATGCAATCACCAGGGAGCCCACACCTTCATTCTCCTGTAATAAGCAATGTCATCAGGCACCAGAGGACTTATTTCTTGAATCTCTCCTGACCCTTCTGAATCCCAGTTTCCTCTAAAAATAGTGGAGGACTTCTTATGAATTTCTTTCTCAAGTCTCCACATGACATTCACACTTACAGTGACTCTATTAGAGGCCACCTCAAAGGAAAGCATATGAAAATGGCACACACATTTTTAAAAATACAGCACAAACAGAGTTCTGAGGGTGATGGTCATTGGTGGTATCGGGTTCTCTGTCCTCCCCCATTCTCAAATGGATTAAGTCCAGAAAATTTAGTTGACCTTTTGGCCCCACCCAGGATAAGAAGGATGAGAGTCACTGCAAGGCTATGAAGTGGGAGTGTTATTCTGAGTGAGGTGGCAACCAAAAGAAAGGTAATGACTAAGGTAACGTTGCCTCCATGGGGAAACCCCAAGCCCCAAGTCTGAATGGTCATGATAAGGCACCCCTCAGTGCCAGAAGAAACAATTGTGTCTATATTGGAAGAGGGATCATTTTGATTTCATGTACCTGTGCCGGGTCCACGTTATGGGTAGACTCAGTTTAACACTGGAACAGGCCGTGCTATAGGTTGCCTCTACTTTAACAAAGAAGACAGAAAGGAAACCATGATAAGGAATGGATTGTCCATGACCATGGTGAGAGGGAAAACTCAGGTGGAGTTGGCTGAGGTTACTCTGTGAAATAACCTCCCATCTCTAGGTTAGTAGGTTCACAGTTCTAGAACACAGAAAGTGTGTGTCTCAGAAATGCCCTCTGCATTCCCTTAACCTTGATGGGAGAGAGAAAAATCTCACGGACTACAGAGATTGCCAGACAGTCTCTACTTCCATTGTCTTGGCTCCCCAAATATGGGGACAGAGTTTCTGGAGGAGTGGGTTGGCTTGAGGGATGCCACCCACACTCCTGGATGGGCCCCCCACACCCGCCAGAATTGGCTTCATCTAGACTGGACCAGAAGGGCCTGAGATGGGCCAGAACAGCAGAGAGTACAGCCAGCTCTCAATATCTACAATGGTGGGGGCAGCAGCCCAGATAATCCAAAACAACAGATGATCTAAAAGTCTTTTATTTTTGGTCACAAAATACATCACATAATTTCTTTTTAGAGCAGATTTCCCTTCCTACGAATGTGTGGCTTATGTTATTAAAATAAGTTGGCATTTCCCAAGCCCACAAATGGTGATGAAAGAGCAATCAACTTAGAAATGTTCTGCAGGAGAAAAACTACTTTTTCTGATTATGTAAATCAAATAATAATGCTAAAACTACTTTTTATGTGTATGTACATATGCCCACTTGTGGATATCTGCATGCACACACATGTCCACAGACACCAGATTATAATTGTTTGGATGGTGCAAGGTGGATTCATTATCTGTTGCATCTTGCTCATGGCATAGGATTCTCCAGCACTGAGTTCTCCTGTCTCCAAATACTATTACTTTTCCACAAGAAGCATCAGCAACATCACTTTCATAAAATTGTCCAGAGAGAGAGCTGTGGTTTCCTCTGCTAATTCCAATCCCAGCCCTCATTTCCCAAGTTTCCCCAACCCTGACCATTCAGCAGTTCACAGGTATCCAGTCTCTCTGGGACCTGACTCTGGGTTCAGCACAGAATTGGGGCACACTCTGCAGCACAGAGTTGAAAGAACCGCATGGCTGGAACTGCATGGTGCCCAGTCATAGGAAGGGAGTGCACTGGGGAGGATGTCTTATAAGACACTGGGAGCACAGCTGATGCAGATGCTGCTGTGGAATCTGTGACTATCCTCCAATCTTTGAAAAAAAAAGAAAAAGACCCCTGGGCTTTCTGTGCCAATAAGAAATCATCACAAATGTGCACGGGATTAACAAGGCCCACCAAAAGGAAGGCCATGAACGCCTCTTCTATACCTAGCAGTTAAGGATCCAGAATCAAGAACTTCCCAAAAATAATCTCCCATGGAGAAAATTCCCCACCTTGTTTTCTTAAACAGAAGAAACCTAAGTCAAAAGGACCCTTAGACTCAGCAGCACATGCCTGTAGTCCCAGCCAATTGGAAGGCTAAGGAAGGACAGTCGCTTGAGTCCAGGAATTTAAGGCCGGCTTGGGCAACACAGCAAGACCCCAACTTAAAAAAAAAGAAAAACATCTTATCTGTTCTATTGTCTTTACAGGCCAGCAATAAGCTAACCTCCAACCTAACCACTGAATGCAGAAAACTACTTGGGTACCCTGAGCTCTGGGGTTATTGGAAATTACCTTGTTAGTTAGATAGATGCCTAAATTCTAAGTAGAATATACATCTTTCTATTGTATATTTTATACTTACTATAGTTCTTTCTAATTGTCCTCTCTGCAGTATGGGCTGGAGGCATTACAGGAAAGGAATTATTTTGCATTCAGGTATTAAGAAAGTGATTATGTGTTCACCAAGCTCAAAAAATGACATCCTTCAAAATCCCATAGGGCTGCTGCCTTTAGCAGGTCAGTTTTGCACAAATCTCTGCTAGAAATGCTGGAGTGCTGCTGTGCCAGCAGCTGGAAATCCTTGTGTGCTCTAAACCCACAGTGGTTCCCCCCACCCCCACCCCTGTTTTTTTCTCTTCTTTCTGCAGGGATGGAGTGGAGGATATTGACAGCCAGGGGGATGGGAGCAGCCAGCCAGACACCATCTCCATTGCCTCTAGGACCTCTCAGAACACAGTGGACAGTGACAAGGTAGGACAGAGTCCCAACCTTCCTTCCCAAGGCTTCTTGTTGGTTTACCCACCCCTGGAGAGTTTCCCTCAGAATTTCTCCCACTCTGGAGCCAAGACACAGGAGTCAGTTGGCTCTTTGTGCCAGCAAAGGGGGAAGAGCAAGACTGGACTCTCATGTTGGGAGTCATACAGAAGTGGGAAGGAAAGTAGTGAGAGGGGTAGGGTGTCTGTTCTCTTTCTCAGACGCCCCACCTGGGCTACTTGGCTTGCTCTGCCCACTGGGAGGATGGACCTAGAGGGGCTGAGACCCCAGTGGCTGTGATTGGTTTGTATTTATCATAATTTAAGTGGGGCTCATCTCAAAGTTAGACCAAGACCAGTGCTTGGGGAAATGGCCACATAGATTCTGCTTGGTGGGGTCCTCTTATGCAAAGGGACACTAATGAATAAATGACACCATCCTTTGGCCAGGTTACTGTGGTTCAGGTCCTGAGAGATGGGAAGACAGGAAGTGGCATATGAAGGATATAGTCATCTTATAAGAAAACCTGGTCACTTGCTCTCCTGCACCTTGGAGTAAACAAGCAAGGGTTAGTAAAGCAGCTGGTACAAAGACTCCATGTATTTGCTCAAGCTGTGAAGGGAACATGACCTCCATTATAATTCACAGCAGAAGGCAGAAGGGGTCCGTGTCCCAGACTACTTGAATTTGTACATTGTAGATGCAGAGAGTATGAGGTGACCTATTTCTGCATAGTAATGATTTTATTAATGAAGTTACAGCTTTCTAAAGACTCTCTGGCCCTCATTTATTTAGACCCAGTGTTTTGGCCTGCTCCTTCAGCCTTCCTTGAGCAACAACAGGCTGTATGTCTATACTTCATTTAAATTTTTTAGATTACAGATATTTTTTAAGATGTTCTATATTCATTATAATTTTTCCTAATTTTTTTTCTTACTATGAAAAAAAGTCACTGAGACCTTAGCAAAAGGACAGTGCCCTTACCTGCTGATATTATTGCACCTAATCATTGTAACCATGCTTTATTAACTAGTGTTCAAAAAGGCTGAAGGTCATTCAAACAGCTGCCTTCAAGTTTTGAAGCCATTTTTGACTATCAGAGTGAATGGAAAATTAAGTTTTTCCCACTTACAAAAACATGCAGAGAAAACTATTTCTGTACTTTCCTGTTTCCTCTGATCTGTTGTCTAGTAATATAATTAAGATACCCAAGAATGAAAATGTTTCTTTTTGAACACTCAGTGGGCGATAAGCCAAGCACGAGCTTGCTCATGTTCTAACATAGACTGTTAAGTTTCATAGTCCTGAGGATTCATCCCTTCCAGCTGTTAATCCATATTCCCAAAGGCCATGTAGACCCCTCTGGCAGGGCCATTTCTCCTAAGAAGACCTGGGCTCAGCTATTTCTTTTCTTTCTGGCAAGGTAAATGAGGCTAGATTAGAAGACAGGCTTCTCACATTAAGCATTTCATTAATAATGAGGGTTCGTGGTACTTATACTTGCCCTGTAAGTAAGGAAACTGAGGCTCAGAGACTGAGTAAATCACTAAGAAAGTGCTAGTGGTTAATGGAAAAACAGGAACTAGAGCCAAGACCCCAATTCACCGTCATGTCTCCCTGTCACTGTAGGAGTCAAAGCACTGAACTCTCAAAGTTAAAAATAAACATAATCCAGCTGGTCAGGCTTTCTGCACATTCCTCAAAAACATCAGCTACGTATTTGTGTAAAAACATCCTGTGCTGATCTCTGTGCTGGGTACTATAAAGAGATGTAGGCTGCTGTTGAATGTAAATCTCTCTCTGTGAGTTTTTGTTTCTTGTCTGTCTCTACAGTCCATGCCATTGGTCTCTGTTGAGGGCAGTGGTTGTGTCTGTCTGTTTCACTGCTGTGCTCCTGGCATTCAGCATGCATAGATGCTCAGGAAATATTTGTGAAATAAATGAACACAGGGTACATAGTGTCAGTTTGCAGGAAAGTTCAGGATTAAGAGGTGGCCAAAGCCCACTGACCATAAAACACTCCATTTTAAAATGTACTGTAGAAGTCTGAGAGTTTCCTTACCTCCAAGCAGAAAGCTTTAGTAAGCTAGACAACTTGTCCTGTTAGGAACATTAATTCCCAGCTCCCTCTTTAACCTTAGGAGACATAGGCAGAGGAGATGGGAAGATGATGAGAAATTCTACGTTCCAAATACAAAACCTGGAAAATCACCAAGAAACAGTTACATTTTCAAAATAGAGAGCCTGTCAGTGATACTGTGTAGTGTAATTTAAAATATTCTCACTCTTCAACACAGAGCAGTATTAATAGACTAGCCATGTGCTTCCCTTTATCAATGAACCCTTCATTGGTATCTTGAATTCATAGGTGTTATAAACAAGGTCAAATTTGGAAGATCAGGAAACCCCAGTTTCCAAGTGGGCAGGTGAGCTGACTCAGGAGAAAGGAAAGATAAAGTGGACTGCCTCAGGTAAACTGGCCTGTTTTCAGCAGAAAGGCAAGCAAGGGGGGTTGTGGGGAAGTAACAGGGCAGAGACGCTGCACAGAAATCAGAGTCATTTGAATAACGGATTTCTTTTAAAATACGTTAGTCGTCCTCTTCTGATGTAGAGCATTAACTGGTAGATGAGGATAATGTAAGCATTAAAGACCCACTGGGGCACTGGTGCAACAGGCACCCCTCCTGTGCCCTGTGTGCTGTCTATAGGGTGATGGAAAAAGTTGAGACATACCTGAGTTCAAATCCCAGCTCTGAAACTCTGTCACATTGCCTATGTATCACAGCTTAGTTCCCTGTCTGTAAAACAAGGGTCACAATACCACCTCACGGAGTCATTGGGAAGATTAAGGAGAATACTTTTACTTGGTAGCTGATTCAGTAAAGGCCAATTTCTATTCCTATGAGAAAGAAAACATATTTAGGTCTTACGAGTAAGAGTGTTTGATTTTTAAGCAGATTATGAAAATCTTTGCAAGTTCTTGAGCAGAGTTCTGATGTCTGGCTGCATCATTATTAATAATTATCTGCAGCTTCTCTGTGTTAGACCTAAAGTGGTATCACTTCAGCTTACCTATCTGTAGACAGAGTAGCTTTTCTCCCCTGTTTATCTGGCAGCCCCTCGAGTCTCAGGCTTAGGTATTTGTTGTTAGCGTTAGCTCATGGGTTATTTTATTATTTAATGGATTATAACTCATTACTAACAGGCATTCATTTAATGCTCCAAGTGTTCTACCATGTTTGGCTACTAGCAGCCTCTGAAGCTTTAGCTATTTGCAGACAAAATACTTGTCATATCTTTTTTTTCCCCTAATTTTCTCTGTTTAGAAGTCTTCAGTTCTCCCACTGTTTCTTATATTAATATGTTTTCAATTCCTTCCATTTCCTAGTTGCTCTCCTCTGGATTTCCTCCTGTATGTAGTTCCTATATAAAATGCAGCCTCTAGAATGGTATGTGGTCTGCACATGTGATCTAGCTATTGTGAACACAGCTTCTTGATCTATAGCCATGCTCAGAATTCTCCCTAAGATGATCCATCATGTTTAGTACATGTGTCCATTGTTGGCTCACAAAATCTCCATGCTTCTTTTAATGATTTAGTAGGTGACTTAGTGTGGGATAACTTTGTATCTATTAGATTTTCTCCCATTTAGCCTCATCCTAGTGTTCCAGCATGTTTTTGAATATAAATTATTTGATCCAGTATATTAGCTGCATCTCCCAGCATTATTGGATAAATGCAGCCTTCTGTGGTTTCATCCAAATTCTTACTTTTTAGCAAGATTAAGGATAGAAGACCAACATGCAGGCCTCTTCTCATTTCCCACCCAAGGTTTGACACTCAGAAGCTTTCTTACTCTTCTTTGAGGTCTTGAGAGAAACAAATTCCACCATTTTCTCTATAGCAGAGGAGCTAGGACTATTGACTGAAATCCTGCCTTGATGCAGAAGCAGACTACTGCTAATAATTCTGTGTTAAGCCCTGACAAAGCACAGATGGGTGCCTTAGCAAGTAAACAGCATGAACAGCTTTCCCAGTGTTGCGTTTTTTGGACTTAGAAGTAGGTTCATGTCACTAGGTTCTCCCTTAGGCCTGTCCTAATCAAAAGTTGTTTCTTCAAGGCAAAAGGTTAAGCCAACTTTACTCCAAAGTGATCTAAGCCCCTCTCTGGTCTGCCCAGAAATATGTTTGTGCTACTCTGAATAGGAAAACTATAGTCTTTGCCTATATATGTATTATTGAATGATGGGGCTTTGCAACCACACATCAAAGGTACCTAGAATTATTACTCTAGTCAACCAAAGCTGAATAAATGAGGTGGCAGCAAAGGCAAATCTTGTTGTTTGGCAAGATGAATGTCTGTCAAAGAATTCCCAACTAATGGTGTAAAAGTAGGCACCTGCACCATGAGGTGATGAACCTGGTACATGTATTTAGCGACACGTAATAGAAGCATTCAGTAAATGTTCAATTAATTAAACATTATAAAGCCATCCTAGTAGGAATACTCTCCATCCAAAGCTCACTGTGAATTTCTAGACAGACCCAGCCTAGCAGGAGAGAGGAAAATTGGAGTGAAATTGAGTTGCAGATGCTGTTCTCCACAAAAATTGTAAGGGAAAGAACACTGCGGAAACTTCCCAGGGCTGATGTGTGATGTGAGTGTAGAACTTCAGTAACAAGCAAATGTGGCCTGCAATAGACAGTGGCTGATGATGCTGGTGTGCTTACGGGGACAGAGAAATTCCTGGAGAAGCTGGAGGCTTGAGGAGCTAATTCAGTGACTGTTAAGATCGCAATTGTCAAATCAGTGTAGTTGGTCATGACCAAAATTTTGCTTTGCTGACTGGGAAAGAAGCAAGAGATGGTAAGGATCCAACAAAGGGGAAAGTCAGATCCTACAGCATCAGTGCTACTTTGATAACAGGCCACAGCCTGGTCCTATCACAAGAGGTGGGGAAGCCTGCTGAGAAGAGACCTCCCCTAGAGCCTTTCCTAGTTTATCAGAAGCCAGCAATCCTCATACCTACACACTGGAGACATACTTACACACTGGAGACACATAGCAGGATGCTATGTGCAAGGTGGGAGTCAGAGAGAGGCCCTGTCCCTGTGTTGGTGCATTAGTGTGGACCTATCCTCTGCCCCTACAATGTGGCCTCTCCATTGGCATATTACCACCCTCTTCAGGTACTGTGCAGCGCCCTGACTTGCTCTGTGGCAGGTGCTGTTCATGCTAGGATTACAGCAGTTGGTGAGACAAAGCCCTTCCATCCAGCTTACATTCTAATAGGTGGAAAAAGGAAACATCCAGAAGAGAAATGGTGGCATCCCTAGCTAACTGCTAACAGTATTGGAGATTAAGAAAAGAAAAACCCTTCTTGGGACAGATTACTGATGAAAATAAAATCTCTTCATTTAATTGAAATCATAATTAGAAAACACAGCCCAGCAAGTAGGGATAGAGAGAAAACTACTCAAGGGAAGCATCATCTGTCTGATTCCTTGGAGGTGAAGTCTGCCATGAAGATCACTGAGCCAGGGATGAACTGAAAGGTGCTGGGGTTGGGCAGGACGGAAGTGAGGAAGGAGCAACAAATGTGCATGCTGTTTCAGCTGGGGTCCAGTCCAGTGCAGTCTAGTCCCTCCCTAAGCCTAGCACCGAAATCACACCACTTGATAAGCCTTGAGGCTGTAGACCGGGCCTTGTGTGTCAGCTGTGAGCAGCCACCAGGCACAACAGCTGGGTGCAGTTGCACTGGCAGGGAAGGGGAGCTGGTTGGGATGTAAAGCATCTACTGCAGGGAGAAAGGTGACATAGTAGACAAGAGCTGAGTTCTGAAATCAAGAATTCAACCTGACTGGACGTGTGTCTTTGAGTGATGGTCACTTCACCACTTCACGCCTTTGTCTCCTCATCTGCTCAGTGAAGGAGGAATTCTCCCTCCCAGGGTCTCAAAGGATCAGCTAAGACCTTGTCTGAAATCGTGCCTGAGTGCAGGAGGCCCGGGTAAGTCTGTGGTGACCACAGGGCACTGCTGTGCAAGGAAATAGGCAGTGAGCTCCTTGGAGTTTTAAGGGGCCACAGGCTACTATGCTTTGTCACTGAAGAGAAAGCCAAACCTGTAGAACTGTGGACTGATTCAAATCTTAGTTCATACTAGGTGATATTTTTTGCATAACAAATTCTTAACCACTGAAGTGGCCCACTCAGGTTTGTGTCTCCAGCATGTTATTGTCACATATCCTGGGCAGTTGTGCTCCCTGGGCAATTGTTACACCTGTTGGCAAACAGCCCTTAATGGCACAGGAAAATTTTGAGGAATCTGGGTTTTAAAGTACTTAAGGCACTTGTATTACTCTGCCTTTTGACACAGTGGGCGTGGGACTCATAACATATTCCTGGGTGGAGCAAGATTATGATGCCTCCCACTCAATGACAAACACTTCCCAACCCTTAAGTAAATACCTAAGAAAGTGCAGATAATTGCACTTCCTGTTATCAGGGCATATGTGGATTTCTGTGAAATTAAACTTTATAAGCTTGATTCTCACTTTCACCCCATACCTGATTGTGTATTAGATTATAATTGCTGTAGAAATCTCAAATAGGAAGTATTCTGATTTTTCTCAACATCTTGATAGTCCAGAGTAAGAAATATACCATTTCTACCTTAAGATTTTAAGCCCAAAATATCATTTGAGGTGTTCCTTTTGTTTTTTAGTTTTTTTCAACAATATATGTTCTAGATTAGGCTTGAAAATAATGTTTTCCAAGAACAGTTCCATGTTTCTCTTACCTGCAGTGGGCAGAGGGCTAGAGGAGGAGAGATGACAGCACAGGGCCGAGGAGCCCAGGGTCCCCAGGACACTTGAAGCCCCTTCTCTCTAGCTGCTCTGCCACCTCCTAGAAGTTCAACTCCATCTCTCCTGGGTGACCCAGCATAAATATGCTGACTTTTCAGAATTGATCAATAAAGTATGGGGATTTGAGGCCACAACTTCCCTTCTAAATGAAAGGTTCCTCACATTGATGTCTGGCTTCCAGCTGCTTCACACCACCAAAGGGTATGAAATACAATCTCAGGTCACAGGACAAACCCTGTCCTAATAACATCATTTCGTGTAGAATTCTAATTTATATTCCATAGTTTGAAAACCTCCCCTGAGAAACTCATCATTAAAATCGCCAGCTATCTCACAAAGCAAATAAATCTCATAAAATTCAGCAGCCAGTGATTACAGAAAACCTCAGACATGCTCTCCTGGTGCTCAGGATACTTGGACCTGCACAAAATGCCTTTATGCCTGCAGCATTGCACAAGTGTCTGTTACAGCAATAGGGAAACTGGAAAAGGCCATTAGCCAATAGTTTAGATCTATGTGCAAAAGCTGCAAGAGGGGTCAAAGGCCAGATTTGACTCAGGGTCAGTCTGGAGTTTGGAATCATAGGATCTGAGGGAAGAAAAGAAGCTCAGAGATCATCTAGCCTTCTCCTTTATCCTGTTTAAAAAGAATAAAGTGACTTATGCAGGGGCTCACATCCAGTAAATGGCAGACTTAAAACTCAAACCCATTAGTCTCCTGTCTGTTAGTTAGATTTGGAACAGTACTTTTGTAGTAACCTTGAGATCCAGCTTATTGATCCTTGTAAGAAAAACCAAACACTGCTATTACCCGCTTCTCCAACTGCCCCTGCATGCCCCACACTGCCCCAGCAAATCCATAGTGCCCTAAGGTCAATTCGGACATGGCTTTACAGCTCAGGCGATGTTTCTGGGGCTGGCATGTGGCAAGTCTCAATGCCTATCACAGACTCCTTGATACCAAGTACTTGTGACTCACGTTGGGGACTTGAGGGGTGTGTGATTCTGTCCCAGACAGTCTTCCAGCTGCCCAGGCAGATTCCTGTTGGGTTCTGAGAGCTTGGCAGTGAGAGTGCTGGGGTGCGATGAGGCTGATCCCTGCTTTGGAACTGCCTGGGAGGAGCAAGTTTCCGGAACCAGCACAGCCCTGCTGCGGCCCCTCATAAACTGAAATTCTATTTTATTGTTAAAATTCTGGTGAAAGAGAAAGCAAGTCTGAGAGCAAGCCAAGATGTTAAAGTGGAATAGCTGGCGACAGCCCAAGGCAAACAGGACCCAAGTGAGTATACTTCTGGCCCTACATGTTGTGCTGGGGACGAAGGGAAATGAAGGATGGCAGGAGGAGGAAGCTGGAAGGCTGCAAGCAGAGAGGGAATGGGCAGTTTCAGACTTAGGGCTGTACTGCAGTACTCTGCATAGACCTCTTGACATATCTCCTTTTTCTCTTTCGCTGCCAGTGAGAAAAGTGATTTCTGTACAGAACTACATGACTGAATCCACCTTGTCAAAGCTAACAGGGGAAGCACACTGTGGGAAATACTTCTTCAAGAGTTAGCCCTTCTGGCGGGCATGAGCATTAGCTCATTTAAAAAACTTCAAACAAATTCTGTCAGCAACATGCAGAGTCAAAGAGTAGAGTAGGTTGGGGCAGGCTGATGGTGGCTTTGAAGTTGTAATTCTGTGTAGCTAGGACTCCTGGTACCTGAATGTGATAAAGTGTTAAAAGTAACGCATGTTATCTGTAGCCACAATCTAGCATTCTGGGAGAAAGCCTGTTGAGTAGGTAAATCTTACCTTGATTCTTGACTTTGAGATTACGTTGAAAATTCTTGCTTGGGTTTTACCTGCCTGGCAGCTAATGTCACCCCTTCGATTCTGATGGCTTCTGCCAGCGTGTCTGCCATAACCATTGTGATAGGTGGATAATGGGTGTGGGTCAGTTTCAGTGTGTGTGGCATTGTGGTAAGGTGATGTGATCCCTGTTGCTGGAAAGCAGACCTTTTTTATTGTTGGTACCTGTTTACGATACATAATAATCACATTCATTTTAAGGATGTACATGTACATGTTGCACGTTTTTATTTCTCCTCCCCTCACCCGCTTTCTTTCTCCTCCCCCAGAATCCTGCCCATCTCCACAAAGTCTATCCCCCTGTTTCCTACCATGTCTTTATTTTTCTCTTCAAATTATTTAGATTTGGGTTTCTCATATAAGAGAAACTATGCTATATGTATCCTGTTTATTTCACTTACCATTATGGTCTCATGATCCATGAGTTAACAAAGCAGAACTTCGCCTAGATCAAGCAAATTCAAATGTCCTTTGTGGTGGCATCCTTCTCAGAGCCACAGCAAGGACATAATTTTGGGCTCAGGGCCATTTCCAGAAGAAAGTCACAGGTGCCAGCTGAGAGGAGCAGCTGACTCTGCCTTGATAGCTCTCCCTCTTGAGATAAAACTGCTGGGAGAAGATGCAGAACTATGGAGATGTCCATTACTGTTTTCACAAAGACCTTGTCCTACTCTAGTCAGTCTTTCACTTTTTCTTCCTCCTTGTTTCATGTGGATGTGGCCCTGGCTGTGTTGGAGCAGTCATTTCCTTTACCAGGCTGCTGATTTTCTGTTTCCCCATTTGGAGGGGTTTTTAATTTGAGTCTTACCAGTTTAAAATGTTCAGTTTCTTTCCTTTCTTTTCTTTTTTGTCTTTCTTCATGCTCTACTTGGTTCTATTTGAAATTGCTAATTGCAGACAGAGGTACATGCTGACTAGAATTTCAGGAGAGCTGTTCTTCCCATCTGCATGGCCCTGTTGGTACTGGCTGTGGATGGCTCCATAAAAGCTCTTATCTACATTGTGCTCTGCCCTTTGCTGGCTTCTGTACAGAACTTTGTGTAGTGCTGGAAGAAAAAAAGCTTTGTCTTTACTATGCTGTATCCTGTCTACTGTTACCTTGTGCCATTTCAGGAGCAGGAGCAGAGTTTTAAAAGTTTCACTTTTTGTTACTTGCTGACATGTGGAGAACAGGTTGGCCTACTGAGCAATAGAGGATATTAAAATTTCTTCTCTTTTCCTCAACAGTTTGGTGTATGCTATCTTTTTACCTCATTCATTAGTTCATCAACCGTTTATTGAGCTCTACTATGTGCAATATACTATTCTAGAGGATGTAACCATGAGAGAAACAAGCAGAGAAGCTAAGTATCTTAGTTGTCTGTTTCGAGTGTTCTCTGTGTGCTGATGTTAGCCCAGATGGTCAATTTTGAGACATTGGGAATTTTTTTTAAAACAGAGACAAAAAGTTTTCTCAAAACAGCAGAAAAAGAATCTGAAGGAGTCTGGAGAGGAGGATAGTTCGGTAAAGGAGGCACTCCTCATCATGGAATCAGGAATCTGTAATGCAGAGTCTAGCCCATTCTGCCTCTGCACCTCTCTCTACCCGCCCCTGTCCCCAGTAAGAACAGCCCCATTTCTGTGCCTTATTCCACATAGGTTGTCAAGAGGGATCCTTTACTGCATTTATGAAAAATTTAGTGAAAACTCTCGAAGAGAAAGGTGTTTTGGGTATGTTGTCCAACATTTAAATTGAAGACCCATTGCCAGCAGAGGACCATGAAGTCCAGGCCACCACCTTGTTGCATTATTTCTATAGCAAACAACTAGGAACTGCCACTAACACCTGACCAAGCAGAAAAATCTTTTAATGGAGAAGAACCAAATCAGTAAGGGGGAGAATATAAAAATATTTCAAGTATATCCATACTCTGAATCATTCCTTTGCTCAACAGAATTAAATTGTGTGTCCACTGCTGCAGATTCTGTGCAATTTGCCCATAGCCTTTTTTTCCCATTCCAAGCATCTTATGTATGATAATATGTATTTACATGTCCCATGTATTTAGGAAATGAGACAGTTATCCTGAGCACTCCCTTTATGCTAGTTACTGTGCTAGACATCAGAGAAGTGGCAGAGATGACAGTGTCAGATGAGCTACCTGCTTGCCACACAATATGCTATATTTTATTCTGAGAGGGTGGATACTCACTTTGCAAGACAAATTTAGCCTGGGAACCAGGAACGCCTTTTACACTAGAAGTGAAACTGGAGCTTGGCTTTGAAGTTCACCTTCCTTTCTGTTCTTCCTTTCTGTTCTCCTCCCTTGTACCAGTTTCAGCCCCCAAATACTTAATCTAATCATGTGTAATTTGTAAAAGAGCAGTGCCACTGATGAATGTGTTTCAAACAAAATACTGTATTCCAATGTAGAATTAGACTTTAAAGAAAAATAAGCATCACTGTGCACAGATACTATTCAGAAGTTGCCTTAACATCTTTACCAAAACCTTGTTATGTTTCTTCAGTGCTCATCTAATTAGAACAATTTTCCTTAATCACATACATTCAAGATTTTTGAATGAATTTTCAAAGCAATAATACAGTATAAAATTTAGATATTCTTCTAGTGACATTCTTTTAAAATATAAAAGCTGAAAGTTATTCTTTAAAAAAAATTTTAAACAAGCAGTAGCATACAATAAATGCTGGTTTGTATTTTTTCCCTGTGACAGATCTTTATAGTCATTTCATAGCAGGATATGAAGCTGCTTTCCTCCTTTTGATGGCTGCAGTCTATTATGCACAGGACTGTAATTCATTTAACTGTCTTCTCTTGCTGGGTAAATGGGATGTTTCCAATCTGCTGCCATTACTAAGAAGACTCTATTAATATCTTTATACAATCCAGTTTTTCATACTTGTGAGTAGGATAACAAGATAACTTCCTAGATGTACTGCATCAAAGGAAATGTACATTTTAAACTTTGACAGATATTTCAACTCTCTGTAGATAGTATACCAACCAATACCCCTCAGTTGTATATGTGAGAACATTCCCACACAAACTTGCAAAGTAATGTATCACAAATATTTTTTTATTTTTGTTTTGTTGTTGTTGTTATGTTTTGTTTTATTTTGAGACAGGGTCTTGCTATGTAGTCCAGGCTGGCCTTGAACTAATTACACTATGTAGCCCATGTTGGCCTCGAAATTATGGCAGTCTTCCTGCCTCAGCCTCCCCAGTGCTGGGATTCTAGACATACCTGATTTCAATGTAGAAATTTTTATATAACTACAATCATACCATATCTATTTGTTTTGTTTTGTGCCTTATTTCTGTCATTCAACATTTATTTTTTATGGGATTTATCTGTGCTGATGTATAGAGCTGATCATTTATTTTCAGTACAGTATTCCATGTATGAACATACCAAAATTAATTTATTCATTCTGTGCATCCTGCATGTAATGTTTGAGGTTATTATGATCAGTGTTGTGAATATTCGTGTGTGTATGTGTGTGTGTGCAGATGTAGTGCAGTTTCTCTAGGGTGTAACATTAGGACGTTACTGGATGATAAGATGTATATATTTATCTTTAGCTTTCCTAGATGGTGCTGCTATCTTTCAAAGCGCTAGCGCCAAATTTACACTCTGCCAGTACGTATATGTAAGGCTTTGCACTACTCTGCTCCTCACCAGTACTTGATACGTTAGACTTTAAAATTTTGGCAGACCTAGTGGGTATGCAGTAATACCTGCTTCTGATTTTACTTTGCATTTTTCTGATTACTAATGGAGTTGGATGCCTTTTCATACACTTACTAGGCCTTTAGATTTTCTCTTTAATAATGTCCCTGTCCAGACTTTTTTCTCATGTATCTAGTGGGTTGTTTGGAGTTCTCCTTTTAATTCATTGCCAGGAGTTCATATGTTCTGAATATTAGTACTTTCTTATTTATATGTTTTTTGTGGGTAGTTTTTGGGGGAGGTACTGGAGATTGAACCCAGGACCTCATACATGCTAAGCAAGTGCTCTACCGCAGAGCTACATTTCCAGCCCTTTTTGCTTTATTTTGAGACAGGTTCTCATAGGTCACCAGGCTTGGCTCAAGCTTGTAATCCTCGTATAGCCTCCTGAGTAGCTAGGATTGCAGGCAAGGCCTGTAGATCATCTTTTCACTCTTTGTTTTACATCTTGATAAACATATAACTTGTTTTTTGAAGGCAGTACATTGGTGAGTTAGAGACCTGTATGATGTCGCACATGAGACATTTCTTACATTTAGTATTTTAAAATATCTTTCCATAGAACCATATCAGGACGTGAAAACTTAATATATGATGCATGTTTCCCTGTATGAATAAAGACTAAATAGTTGACTTCTAAAAAATGTATTTGTCTATTACATTTCACTATACATTATGTGACATGTAATAGGAATGAATATGTTAGAAAAAACTGATTAATACATTGAGTTCGTCTCTTAGCTGTCTGACAAACAGACTCAACACCTAAGTAAGAAGTCTTTGCATAGCAAAAGTAAACACCTATGCCTGCTACCAAATCTCTCCAGTCTTCATTTTATATGCAAACTTTGCAATCCTGGCCCTCTAGTTACTCAGCCTACAAGAGAATTCAAAGAGGAGAAAGGTGTTTTGAGTAGGCACACTGCCTGTCACAAAGGCTGAGCCATTAGCAGCAAGAGAGGACACAGAAAAGCTAGGAAAGCCAGAGTTGACAGAGGAACTGAAAGGCCAGCTCATCTCACACAGCATTCTGTACCAGTGTTTCTTGTGCCTGTCACCCTCAGTATTTATGTAAACATCTGTGTGGTTATTTACTCCCTCCTCCCCCAAACTTTAGGTCCATTAGGGCAGAAACCTTTCTGCTGTATACCCTCACATTACACACCAAAGCTAACAAAATACTGACTCATAGTAAGTACTTAATAAGTACATGTTAAATGAACAGCGAACAAATAAACACAGGGTAATGCATTTGGAATTATGGGACAGAGTAATCTAGAAATTGGGACAAAATTTATTTAAGAAAATCAGAGTCTGTACTATGGGAGGATCAGAAACAGTTTATCATTAGACGTTAGCAGACTATAGAATTTGTCATCATTGATGCTGGGGATGGGGAGGAAGGTCATTCCAAACTGTGAGGGTGGAGTTGCAAGAGGGAGATATAGGGTATGCCTGGAACATGGAAAGGTTGTATTTCTGGTTGAAGCTCAGGGTTTGTATGGTTGGTGTAGAAAATGAATGATTGGCTGATAAACTTAGACTTTATTGAACATCATCCAAGGAAAACTGAGGGTTTTTGCTTTGTTTTGTTTTTTAGCATGATGGTTACAGTGTTACTTTTATCTTCACCTTGATACATCACATTCTGCAGATCCAGTAAGAGTCTGGCATTAGCCTATCCACAGTACTCTGAAGCTCACCCCTGTAACCAGCTTCAGCATTCAACCTGTTCTCACTCACTCAGCACACACTTCCATTTTCTTCTGCCACCTAGCACATGTGTGTTATTTCACACTCCCAGTGAGATGTGCACTTGAACTTCTGATTCTTCTTCCTTTAACTCCTCCCCTCACCTAGCACAATAGTTTGCATCCTTCACTTCTGGCCTGCATAACAAAAATCCCCTGGTTCTATCTCTGAAGTGACTTGATTCCTAATGGCACTTTCACATTCACTCATTCTCTACATTTTCTCTGAGTACCTGTGATGGGCAGGTACTATGTGTGATAGAAATTCAGGAGTGGAACAAAGCAGTCTCCACCCATAGGAACACTGCACTCTACTGAAGAAACAAAACCAGCAAGTAAATATAAAACCAAAAGGCAACAAGTGAACATTACTTCCACTAAATGTTTCCAGTTGCTTTCCCCTTAGTATCAGCATCAGAAAATTCTTTCCTTTTTGAAACCTGTTGTGAGTTCCCTTTTGAGGGCAGAAGCAATATAATTTTCCCAGATACTCAAATTTGTCTCTGTGGATGGATAATTGGCTTCATCTCTGATGCCTGTTTACTGCCAGCACTGACAATGATTCCCTCAGAGTCTCACCCTGTGGGCAGGCTTTCATTACCCTTGCTTAAATACTTTCTGTACAGCTGAGCATGGTGGCACACACCTGTAATCCCAGCACTTGGGAGGCTGAGCCAGGAGGATTGCCACTAGTTCAAGGCCAGCCTGAACCATATAGTGAGACCCTGTCTCAAAAAAAAAAAAAAATCTTTTGGGGGGCTGGGGATTTAGCTCAGCGGCAAAAGCGCCTGCCTGGCAAGCGCAAGGTCGTGAGTTCGGTTCCCGGTACCAGAGGAAAAAAAAAAAAAAAAAAAAAAAAAATCTTTTTGTAGCATCCTAAACAATCTCCCAGCAATCTGAAATTTTGCCTCTTCCTTTTTCTTTGCTGCTGATATGAGATTCATCTTCCTAAAATATTCAGTATTTCACTGGTTGATTAAAAGCCTTCAGTGTACATTTTATTTACAGTAAACTATAAACCCATCTCCAAAAATATTTATGTAGTTTTCTCTTCCTAACATGTGACCTTCAGAGACCTTCATCTGTTATATACCCATTAGTGCTCCACATTAGATTGAGTCATAAGGAAGTGACACTTTTTGGTTCTAAAATCGTTGAATATTGGCAATTTGTATATTTCAGACTAACTATACTCATCAACTAATTCATTGCCTTGTGAGCCTTTCTCACATGTTGAATTGTGAGTGCCCTGGCAGGTACATGTGGTCATATTAATGCTGGTATCTGTACTGTCTACCACAATATGTGGAACGTAGTAAACCATGGTAGTAAAATGCCCCTCCAAAGTCATCCTTGCTTCTCCTGCTACCATCTTCTGTACTACCCAGAGACTTTGACCAGTCACATCCGTCCCATCACTGCCAACTTTGTTCACATCTCCTTCATTATTTCTAGAAGCACTCGATGCTTCTGTACATTACCACACGCCCCTAATTCACTGAGCCTATTTATGCCAGTATTGCTCCTCCCTCCTCAGAAATCAAGTACATTTCTTCATATTTGAGGCACACATGTGTTTTACTTTGTATTGGCCACATTTTGTAGAATAAAGACACTCTCAGCAATGAGCTGAGTGATCGATCTCTCTTCCTGACCCTTTTACCCTGGCACCTGATACCATCCCTCCAGCTGTCTGAGGCGTAACTTCCCTGCTCTCTGCTCAACAGAACTGAAACTAAGCCCATCATCATGTACCATCTGCCTAATCTGCTTCCCCGCCCCAAGGCTCTTCTTCATCGTCTACTCTCCCCAAGGATCTTTCCATGGGTGCACTGCAGGGATCGCACATCCCTCAGTCTGGCTTCCTGTTGTTAAGGAATATGCAAAGTCTGCCCCCGGGGCTTCAAGAGGCAAAGCATGTTTCTCAAACCACAGTAACATTTCCCAGGACCTAGGATTTCCTGAGAATGTGGCCCCTTAGCTTCTGCTCCTGAAAGCCCTGCCCCTCCCCTGGATCCCTCGCGATCTTTGCAAACTTCTCCTGTCTTGTATGTTTTCTGGTATATTACAGTATCTTCACAAGATAATGATCTTTCAGCTCATCCTATCTTTGTCTGTCTACCTGTACTGCCCCACTTTGTACCGAAAATTATTTCTCTGTTCTGATAGATATGGTTGTGGCCTCAGACAGAATGTTGGTGGATTACATCTCCTTCCTTGTTGGAATGATTTCTGGAGTTCCCTCCCTGAGCACTTTGAGACAGTATCTTCTTCCAGTTTACTATTGTTTCCCATGGATGACTTTTTGTTCCAGCAACTGAATCTATAAAGTTTATGCTTGATACTTTGTGTTAGCTGTAGCACACAAAGATAAAGGTAGATATTCATAGAAAGTGCTCAAAAATAATTGAATGACGTTTTATGTGTGTATCTTCTACTTGTGTATATTTATGAATTTGTTTGTAAATGTGTTTCCCAGATACTCTCAAAGAAGTACTCATCTGTGTGGTTTGGGAAGAGGGCTATCTGACTGTCCCTGGCCGTTGAGCTCATGACATTATAAACTAATAAGTGGTGTGCTCTAGAAGCTCATAACTGGCTGGCATGGGCAAAGGGTTTACCTGCCCAGTAGCCTAAAATTACTTTTCTCTCTCAACATGAAAGACTAATCTTGCTGTTAAACATAAAAGAGAACTATGTATGTGTACATATCTGTGTATCTGTGCTTATGTGTTTATATACACATATATATGTATATGCATGTGTATGTGCATATATGTATATATGGAAGAAATATACCAAATATAATTAATGGTTATTTCTGGTCAATGGCATTTTCCAAATCTCTACCATAAGACACATTCTTTTTATGAACAGCAACAACAAAAAAAAACTAATTTATTTTAAAGGATGGGAAGAAACAAATTTAGTAGATGGTGGGTGAGACCTACACTTTGCATGATTCAGGGGTGCCTAGCAGGAAACAGGATGATCTGCTTCACTTCAGTACCTTGAGACTCCAGGTATTGACTGGAGAGTGAGTTGGGCTGAATTGCAGATGACCAAGGTTGTGAGCTGAGGAAAAGGCAACTTTGTTTGACCTGAAGGTCAGGAGCCTTGAAATATGAAAGAAAAAAAAGGAAACTCCAGCAGGCCAGTGGTGGGGTGAAAAGGGACTGATAAATTTAAGGTTCCCCCTACCTCTAAACACAGCTGTTGAAAGATATATGGAAAAGTTGGGGGAAAGCCAGAAACATACTCTCAAGTTCGTGAAGAGATTTCACAAAAGGATATGCCATGAGAGAGAGAGGAACCATGTTTCCAGTTTGGTTTTTCCCCGATGATTACAGCAGGGATGGTTTCCGAGTGACTCCAGGGAGGATACTGAACCCTGGTAAGGGGCACAGGGGTTCCCTAGTCAGGAGTTCAGTGACCATTGCAAGGTTGCACACAGAAGGTAGTTAGTCCGTCACAAGCTCAAAACCTCTCTCTACCTTCCCCTTCCCTCATCTACAGTTAAGGGATGGAGAGAAAGTTTTATGATAAACAGTCCGTTACCAATCTTTCTGAACTAGGAACAAAAAAATGTTACATGAAACAAATGCTTTCAAAGGTATCTCTCTCACACCTCCCGCTTTAGAGTTGTCTCAGATGGTTCCCTAAGCCCAGGGAGAAATGGAAAGAGGGAATACAGGAAGAGAGGCTATTTCTGGCTGTGGCTTATTGCCTTGTGAAGGGGTGCTCTGGGGGTCGTGGTGCCTTGCCTATCGTGGGGGAGGCAGCCTAACAGATGGACCTAGCTCTGTGCCCTCCCTCAGAGGCCTTGATCCTCACTGCACTGCTTAGCCAGTGACTCTCTATTCGGCCTCTCTTCACAGGAAGTGGGTCCACATGAGTAGCAAACACATGTCTAGATCCCAAGGGACCTTCAGGCACAGTAGGATGCATGAAAAAACAAATAAGTCACAAAAACCAACACTTGAAAAGAGCTGATCTGAAAATATGTTTCATGGTGTTGATGCCTTCTCTCTAAGCACTGTTCAGTACTACTGCTTGTACCTCAGTTTTTAATTCTGATAGCTACATCAAGAATCTCCAGTCTGGACTCTGGTCTAAAACGAGGTGGAAAAGGCTCCTGTAAACCAGGTAATACACAGCTTGCAGTGTTTCCTGTGTTTAATGGAGGAACACGGTACACACAAGGTGCCTCCCAAGGACCAAATCCTCTTCCCATCTAGTGCAAGAGAGGCAGTCCTTTCACTGAGAAGTCCCTACTGTAACTGAGCAGGTGTAGAAGAGCACACAGGCTTCCTGCAAGAAAGCCATCCAGGACACACCCAGCTGACAGCTGCCTTTCTCACTGAGCCCTAACACAAGGCTGACACTTTTACACTTACTCTCTTGATCCTCACAATAGTTCTGCAAGGTAAGTATCATTCTCCTCATTTTGCAGATGACAGATTTTACAGAAAAATGTCACATAGAGAGGTTCAATAATGTACCAGGGTCATACAGCGATAAAAAGCAGAGCTGAAGCTTGAACCCAGGTCTTTGAGATCCCCTTATACATACTGTCTTCCACTGGCCAAACATACAGGCAACATTCTGTCTTCAGGCAAAAACATACAGAGAAACATTTTGGCCTAAATAATATAAACTCTATCATTTTTCCCTTCTGATCAACTGAATGAAATACACCTGAATTTGCTAACCCAGAACATCTCATGTTCCATATACTGTATGCATCAGCTGCTCACTGTCTTCTGTACATCCTGGAGCATGGCATAATCTGGGATTTAGAGGTGGCTGCTTATTATGTCTTAGTCATGGGAGTAGCAATTTCAGCACATCCTTTCCTCAGTGGACTCCTAATCTATCAAAATGAAACATTGAAAACAGTCAACTGAAGATTCTCTCAGAAATATGTTGCCAAATAGCTGCCTCAATTTCTTTATGGAACAAGAAATGGTATAAATTTATCATATAATAAACATATTCCCCATTTGTGGATATTTTTAGTGCATTGGACATAGAGTAGTGTCTCCTGTGTACCCAGGGACAGCAAAACATCTTAATATAGTTCAGGAAGCTCTTATTATGAGAATCTAGTATGAGAATAGAGCCCATGTTATGTAAGTAAAAAGTTCATGTGAAGAGGTGTACACCTGAGTATGGGGGAAGTAGAGAAACCTCAACACAGCCCAAGAAAGAGAGAGAGTTAGGGAGAGAGGGAGAGGAGAAAAG
The DNA here is from genome assembly GCF_000276665.1 of Chinchilla lanigera. Classification (NCBI taxonomy): domain Eukaryota; kingdom Metazoa; phylum Chordata; class Mammalia; order Rodentia; family Chinchillidae; genus Chinchilla; species Chinchilla lanigera. The sequence continues at coordinate 23,640,491 of NW_004955427.1, forward strand.
AGAAGAAAGGAAAGGAAAGGAAAGGAAAGGAAAGGAGAGGAGAGGAGAGGAGAGGAG
>NW_004955427.1:23640749-23657004 GCF_000276665.1 Chinchilla lanigera
AAGGAAAGGAAAGGAAAGGAAAGGAAAGGAAAGGAAAGGAAAGGAAAGGAAAGGAAAGGAAAGGAAAGGAAAAGAGAAAAGAAAAAATCCTAGGGAGGCCTGGTTAATAAAAGCCACTGTTTTGTAAAGTGGTTCTCCCTGATTCTTGCCTCTCATGGAAGACACTAAAACCAAGTGCTCTGGACAGTATGTGCTAGAAGATGTGAAATGTAGTCAAAATGCTGCAAACTCAGGTTTTCCAGGGCTGGAGTAGTTGAGATGTAGAAAAGACTTCTGCACTGAGGGTTCCAAACCAAAGGATCCTTAGAATTACCAGGAGAAGACTTCAAAAATCTGATTGCAGGCTTTATGCCGGCCTGTGGAATCAGAAAGCCAAAGGTATAGAGTGATTGATTGGCTATGGGATATATGTATGAACTCTAAGCTGAGAATAATTTCTAGTTAAGAAAGATCATTAGCATTTCACAAATGCAGTGGTCTCTTTCACACTTCCAACTGAACTTTTTGTACAAGTCCTTCCTTGCCTTAGGCCAGATTTTTAAAAATGAGATAATAAATGGCTATCATTTTTAATATTAAAAGCTATGCAATGATGTTAAATACTGTTCTGAAACACTAACTGGGCTGTACATAATGATGGCTTCCTATGTAAATGTCTGTGTGTTTTCTCACCATCTTAGGGAATAAGTGTTCCGTTTTCTTACATAGGTTTTTCCTTAGGTTTCTCACACATCAAACCATCATCAGATTTGCAGGTGAACAGAGATGATCACAATTTGAAGTTCAAAAGGGTATATGAAATTTTCTATAAAACCAAATGAACCTATGTGATAAAGTAACCCAAACTACTTCAAGATAGATCCTCAGGTATAAGATAATCTTTATGTGAGGGATGCTTTCTAAAATCTTTGCAATCAACCATCATATAAATGTACAAACGTCTTTTAGCAGATAGATTCTTTTTTAGATGAGATAACATGCCCCATGATTAAGAACAGTCAAACAAACCTCCACTCTGATCTACTACCTTCCTCCACTTGTAATTTGTATGATCCTGGACAGGATCTCTCCAGAGCTCAATCTGCAAAATGAGGGCAATGGTATTACCCACCCAGTAAGGTCTGAAATGATACATATACACACTCAGCACTTTGCCTGGCACATGGTGATAAAGATTAGGTATTGATAATAGTGAAAAATATTTTAAAACTTTTCTCCCTTTTAGAATTCTAACAATTATGTACACAGCAGAATGCCAAATTCAGTATTTATAAAACTATTAAATTTTCCCATTAGAAAGGTCCTGTTCTATAGACCTTATAGCACATAAACTAACCTAAGAATGACAGTGAATTACGGTGTGAAGGACTAGCTAATCAGAACGACTCAAGCTACCTCCCTGGATCGTGTTAGTGTGACATTTTACAAAAGAAAATATGATTAAAATTATAGATCCCCTTTTTCCCCTTTCACTTTGTTGGGAACTCAGGTCCCTTGGTCATGAGTTACTTCACACATCTGTGTGTACAGCTCCTGTCTTTGTTCAGAATCTCTTCTTTCTGAATCCTAAGTGTCCTGTACTTTCCAGGAAGCTCAGGGTGACTACCATCCCACCTTGATGATGAAATGTTTACTCTTTGATGAATGAACAGCTTTTGCCTGGCTGAAGTACTTACTGAGAGTTTCAGACTGATTTTTTCATCTCTCTGTGGCAAGTACAATGGAGCCTTTAACATCATAGAACTGAGTCCCAATCAAATGTGAGATCATACCCTGATTTATCTTCAACTTTTGTCTTGGCTGAGAGCCATTGCCATTTAGAATATTTAATTCCTCGAGGGGTGCTAGAAATTGACTTTCTTTGAAGGGCCATTTTTCTTAAAAAAATGATTCATTCCTTCAGAAGGCCTAGTAGAGAAGGTGTGAAGCACACTGAGATATGGAAGCTGGGTCTCTAACACGGATCTCCCTCTAGCTCACTCACCCACTCAGTACTCTCCCTCTGCCAGCCTGGCAGTCTGACCAAATCAACCACATGCCTTAGAAAAATTATAGATTATCACACATTATGGCCCCTGGCAGCACCTGAAATCATAAATTTCATGTCCATTACTGCCAAATACCTACTACATAAATGGATGAACTTCTCTCAGTTTCTTTGCCCCAGTTGAATGTTGTAGCAAGACTTGTTATTAGAGCATGGGGACCTTAAAAGAGCTTAAGCAAGAAAACAACAGAGTGTATGATGTAGGCACTAAGGATCACACAGGACCTTCTATTGAATGCCTCCCTGTTTATACTGTTTCTGGCTCTGCTCCTGCCTATGTGTCTGGGACATTGGGAAGCCACTACAGGACTGGTCCTCAGGGATGTAACAGGCTGGAGGATATGATTTGGGTGCTGGGAAAGTCAGAAGCAGCCAATCAGTGATCCTCATATGGATCCTGGACCTGGTTGGCTTCTTCTGAACCTTCAAACCAAAGTGTATTTTCTACAACACTCTTCTTCCCCCATATCTTCTTCAAAAAGAATCGTTGTGTGCTTTCCAGGTTGCACTCTGTGCATTGGGTTACTGGAAATACAGTAGGGTACACTGATGATTTAACTGTGTTTTCTATAAAGGGCTATGGGATCTCATGCAGATTTTTGCAAAGTCATATGCAAATCACAGAGCCCAGCCCTTTTCTTAACAGGATGGCAACCTTGTTCCTCGGTGGCACCTGGGACCTGGAGATCCTTTCTCCACTTACGTTTAGCGCGCAACCTGGGACTTGTCCCTGCAGCTCACCGGGTTAGCCGTGGCACCGTTGGGACCTCCCACCAGGACTCCAGTCACCCACCTCTCTTGAAACTGCTCTGGCAGGGCTGGTGTGGGGTGCAGCCTTTGCTCAGAGGGCAACATGTTCCAAGCAAACTCTGCCCACCTGGGCCATGGGCTCACCCTTCGGGTCTCCCTGCTTCTCTCCTGGGTGCAATCTGAGGTTTCTGAGGTTCTCTCTAAAGTCTAAAGTGGTGGGGCAGTAGGGGCCTATGAGAGGCCCCATGGCCCAGTGTACTCCCCAGCTCACAATGTGAACACCAGGTACCCCCAGATCCTTGCTGCCCTAGAAGTCTGCACCATGAATGAACAGCTTAATTAGAGGGATGTGTTTGTCTCTCTAGTTCTTCTCCAGGTCAAATATTTCTATCAACAGTGGCCCCATTCTAGACCCAACCATCATTCTCCTCTAGCTTGTCTCCCCCGTATCATGACAAAGAGGGAGGAAGAAGGGATGGTTTATGATAGAAAAGATGAGGGTTAACTCTAGCCTTTCCCAATCATGGGCAGTAGCCACTTCTCCAATAAATTGTCTATTTCTTCAGCCTCCCTGGGTTTGGTTATGTTTTTCCAACTCCTCTCTCTCCTCACTCCCTTCTGAGGACTCCAGTGCAAAAACCACTCTTGCTGGCGTCCATCTGGTTCAAATTTTCCTGCTGAGGGTGGTCAGAAGTATGAGAAGATACTATAAATGAAAAAGACTGGCCACATATTGGTCTCATATTGGTAATTGTTGAAACTAGATGATGGGTACATGAGTGTTCATTATAGCATTCTCCCCACTTTTGTATATGTTTGCAATTTTTCATAATAAAAGATTTTTTTAAAGTCCCCCAACTTCCACAACACTCAAGAGAGAACCCCATCCCTTAACGCAGAATTTCACAAACCCTGCACCAAGACAAGAGGCAAACATGATTCCATTTCATAAATAAACTCATTTTCTACCTTTTTTTTTTAAGGCCCACTAAAAAATAGACTAAATCTTATTTCTAAAAGGTCCTGAAGTTGGGCTCACTTCCCAGGCTGGGTTATGGGGGAGGGCAGGGGAAAGGGTTCCTTAAAAGTTTACACTTCTATGTATCTCACAATCTTTGTGAGGATGTGACTTGTTCAGTGTTCTGAACTTTGTGAAGGATACATGCTCTCAAGGCAAAGTGTCATTCTCTGGAATTGCACCTGGCTCAGGAAAGGACTGTCTTTGTACTTGAATATAAATCCAATGAAGAACCTTAACACGGGCATTTGCATGACTGAGAATTGCTGCTGTCTTTTTTCCGTATGTCACTTTCTTGAATGTGTTCTAATAAAATGATTCTAAAGCAGGCTGTTGATATACAGTGATTTATAAATACTTTCTGTTGAGTGCTGAGGCCCCTAATTCTCTGCCAAGAATCTACCCCATCCCACTTTCTGGAAAGATCTGTCAAGCTTGGGACAGATGCACTGAGCATGCGTCTGGCATAATGGCGGCACCACTGCAATTGCAGCTACTAATAAGGCTCGTACCAACCACAGAGATTTGTCTCCTGGTTGCCTAGCAACAGAATTTGTTTTCCAGCATAAAGGCAATCATATATAAATATATGAGTGGAAGGTGGTCAAGGGGGCAGGAACAGGTGTATAATTCATTCTGCCAGAGAGGGAGGGAGGGAGCAAGGTGCAAGGAGAGACAAAGGTAGCCAAAAAGACACTGGCCAAGTTCAAAATCATTCTGTGCAGTGATGGGCTCAGCATCTTCAAATGATAATTCACTGTTAATTCTTATTTTCAAGATTGTACCTTTTGCTACCAAGCCATAGCAAGTTATGAATCCCATTAGGCAAACTGGTATATTTCCAAGGGTGGATATTTTGAGATATACTTTTTATCTCAGTTCTCATAACCTTTTAGCAAAGACTGGCTAGGGAACTCTTATGAGCTAGTAACAACTTAGGCCAGTTCTTTGGTAAAGGAGGCACTGTTAGAAACCTCCTGGCCTAAAAGCTTTGTAAAGGGGAGGGAGGGCAGAAGCAGATGAGGAGGCTTCCATTTCCCTAGCACCTTTCTCACATCAGATACTAGGAAGGCACCTTATATACTCCTGTCATTTTTACAGCCATCCAGAGAGGCAGGTAGTACTATCTTCATTTTCTAAAAGAAGAGGCTAAAGTTAAGAGATATAATTTAAACAAACTTAGGCAGCTGGAAAAATAGCAGATATGTGATTCAAATTCAGGTCTACCACCCCAAATGCATGCCCAGGTGCCTGCCTTCAGCTCTTCTTTGCGCACCTCCCAGCACTGTCCACATCAGTAAGCTCTCCAGCTTCTTTGTGCCCTCAGGGTGCGACCAGCATTCTGCTCTTCCCTTTGTGATTGGGGAGTTCTTCCAGGGCAGAGTCTTTGCAACACATACTCACAATCCTGACACTTGGTTGTGTAGAGCTCTCAGACTGATGAGGTTGCAGTCATCGTTTGGTTTTCATAGGGATTTGTTTACTCAGCAAATATTTATAGAGAGCTTCAAGTGCTGGGCATTATGAATTAGGTGAATAAACAGTTCCTGCTCTCGTCCCATGTAAAATGTTATATAATAACTACTGAAAGAGATCATGAAGTCATTGAGATGAAACTGGAACCCAAAAATGCTATTGGCCTGAGCAGGTTGCTCAAGACCATATTGTAAGTTAGAGGCAGCAAAAGGGCTAGAATGCAGAACTCCTGATTTTTAATCTTACAGTACTTTCTCCCCTACTATGTCACATTTTATACTGTATAGCTGTAGACTTTTGCCCAATCCTGACCAGCCATATAAACACATCAGTCAGTCAGAACAGTATTTCCATTCCTAGCAAAAAAAAAAAAAAGCCCAAACAAACAAAAACAGAATACAGACTGAAATGATAAACAATATAGTGAACTAAAACCCTGAGGTTATTCTGACAAAACCCAGGTTTGTAGGCCTATCTCAGAGCTCACAGTAATAACAGAGAAAGGCAGTGCTCCTGTGCTGTGAGGATGCAGCCTAATGAGGAGGTGTACAGGTGCTTCCATGTTTTGATCTGACCTGAATATTTCCTCAACATCCGGACCTAGCAGTTACTCACTCATTAACTCAACAAACATATATTGAGTGCATCCTAGCTGCCAGGCATAGTTCTCAGAGCTAAGGACACAGCAGTGCACAAAACAGATCACCTTTGTGGACCATACATTCTTGCTGGGAGGGACAGACAATAACAAGTAAATAACACAGTGTATTAGGAAGTGGTAAATGCTACAGAGAAAAATAAATCAAGAAAGGAAGGTAAAGTAGGCTGGAGGTAGGGATACATTTTTAATTAGAGTGCTGAGGAAAAGATCTCCCTGAGGAAATGAGGTATTGGGTCGTGATTTTATATATATATAAATACATATATACACATACACATGCATACATATTTGTATAATATACATATACATGAACAAATTGGTGATAAAATGATCTCCTCTGTAAGTGTGACAAACAGTGCCTTTAACAAGGTTTAACATGTGGCTCTGGCCAACAGTACAGTGTGATTTGAAAGGTCTTCAAACTACCTTCTCTGGCAGGTCCCAGTGCCCAGTTCCTAACTTTCTCTTTTCTCCTTGGGGCTAAAGCAGTGGTTCTCAAATTTGAGTATACATCAAAATCAACTAGAGGACTTGTCAAAACGCAGATTGCTGTGCCCCATTCCCAGAGTTCATGCTTCAGTATGTCTGGGCTGAATACACAAATTTGCTTTTCTTATAAATTCCCAGATAATACTAATGTCCCTAGGGTAGGATCCACACTTCAAGCATCACTAAGTCACTATAGCTAGAAAGTTCCTATTAAAATGAAACTATTACATGAGAAATGATGTACTTATTCATTGGGATGCATGGACAATATCAATATAGCCATCCTTGCAGAGCAAAATTCTTTAAAAATGGGACTATTTCATGGGGTAAGATTCAAAAGCCCAAGACCCCAAAGACAAGGAACATGTCCAGAAAAGGAGTCAAGAACAATCCTTCATTTTTGTACATTTCCATAGCTGTATTAATATCATAAGTCCTTCTGCCCACTACTTCCTCCTAACCAATTAACCTATTTGGTAGGTAGAGCAGGTGTCATGGTTACATTTCACAGATAGGAGAAGTAGAACATGAAGAGGTTATGTGGTTTCCCATGGGCCATCAAGTCTAAGAAGCCCAGTTGTCTTGCTCTTAGCTTGGTGGTCTTCCTCCCTCAACACCCTTCATGACACAGCTATAGCAGGTTCCTGGCCATCTACCCTGCATCATTAAGATCCAGGACATATAGATGCTGTCTGCCTTTTGCTGTGTTCAAAATCCCACTTACTACAAATAGATTATCCACATGAGTGATTAACTATAGTGATTAACTGCATGGATTTCCTCTGCCATAAGCACATTTCTCCTCTTCTCCTATGAGGTATTATATAGAGGAAATGCCAACTCATTTTATTATTAGCCTAAGCTAGAACTATTCATTATGAAAGCAAACCTGCTAGGGAAAAACACACATAATACTTCCCAAAGCCAAATAGAAATGACATTTTGATTATATATACCATTGCTTCCATTCCATTAGTGGAGATAATTGAAAGTTTGCCATATCACTAAAACACACAGTAAAGTGATAGTGAATTTTGCTAAATCTGATGACTGAGAAATCACATTCTTGGGTATTTGAATATACCCTCTCTCCCACAAAAAGTGAAAATGAAGAATAAAACTGTCTTTCCCAACTTGCCTGTGAGGTCTCCTATTTACCCTTATTGATAGTGAAACTGTGTGTCACAAGGAGCTGCCTCCCTTAAGTTTCTATAAGGGAGCCCAGGGTTTTAGAAGTTTAATGTGCGGAATTCCTCTCATCTCTCTCCCAACCCACTGCTATTCTGAACATACCACCACTGGGACTACTCAATTATTCAATAAAGTTTTGTTAAGCACTTGCTATGCATCAGGCTCTGTATGATGGGTTACAAATAATTCTATCCTCAAAGAACATAGCATATAATAGAGTTACTTTCTATCACACAGAAATACTCAACACTTAGTTATATTCTAGATATGAATTGTAGTCCATGGGACCTGCTCCCCATTTTCATTCTTTGTACTTGCTGTATGCACAAAAGAAACTAATTGATGAGTTGATTAAGCTTCGGCATAAAACAGGCACCATTAGGAAGGAAAACATACCTGGAGAAGAGAAAGGTGGAATGAGGAACACCATTCTAGAGTTCTGGGCCCATGCAGAGATAAGCATTAGCAGTCCAAAAGCAAAGTAAACAAGGGGGCATTCTAGGATCCCACATCCTCTATGTATACTCATATTTCACATGTAGACCGTGTAAAATTGAATAAATCCTGGGTGATTAGAAATTCCATATTGGTAAAAGATCCAGTGTGACGTGTGTTTGCTGAGTTTTAGACTCCACAGTGTACATGAAAATATTCCTTAAAAAAACACAATTCATACCAACTACAAGACAGGAACTGAGCCTATAAGAAACTAGACTGGATTGAGGAGAAGAGAGTAGAATGAAGAGGATTTGACTAGCTTGGTCAGTGTCAGAGCACATCAGAGGAGATGCAGACCGTGATCCAACAACATGGGAGTATGTGTGGATATATGTGCGTGTGTGTACCAAAATAGAGATGTATAACACAAGTGTTGAAGGCCAGCAGTAGTGATTTTAAGTCTTTTAAGCAAATTCCAAATCCATACTCTAGAAAGGACAAGTTTAGAAAACCAAAAGTGTCAACAGAAGCGAAGGCAAGTGACCACTAACACACCTTCCTTCTGTTCATGTTGGCCCCCTGAATATGTTGCAGCTTTGTGTCTCTCAGCAGCTCAGAGGGGCTTCCCAGGCTCTGACGCCAGTCTTCCCGGATCTGGGTTTTGTGACTTGTGGAGGCTCAAGTCAGGGGTTCAAAGAAGTTTGTAACTGGTTCTTAGATCTGTCCTTAAATCTTGTTTTCTCCAGTTCTGCAAACCCATCCTGGCTCTGGAGGGAATTTTCTCAGCACCAGTTTATATCAGGTCTTACTCGTGATCACCAAGAGTACTAGTGGCATAATCTTCCATCCATGTCAAACCATGGGTGGGTTCAGTCATGAATAATGATAGCCAAAGGGCCAGAAATAGCATGAGGTGAGGGCATTTGTATGTACTTGCCTTTGAGTTTCTGGGATGATGGAATAAAGAGTGTTATTTCTATTTGTAAGGATGTCCAATATCCTGGTGCCTGTCAGTGGTGACCTTTTCATTGTCCATCTACCTAACCACAAGGTGGAGTTTTTAGGTGGAGATGGAGTAGGTTCTGCTGGGTGGTGACTATGGATGCACCAGAGAGAAGGGAAGGACAAGGGTGGGGTGGAATTTAAATGTAGTTCATGTAGAAGTAGAGTTTAGATCATGTCCGCATGGCACTCTATACATTGCACTAGTATCTCATAGATTCATGAGGACTTGTGTGGGTGATTTGGCCCTAAAAGGAGTGAGTTAGTGATAAAATCGACTTTTACAGTTGTGTTCCTCTAAGGCCTACTGGAAGTTGCAATGGAAGTAGAAAGCTTTGTACTTTTCCGTCTCTTTCTGTGTTCCCCCTTGGTATTGATGATTCTGACACGTTGCTTTATTTCTTGGTATTTACAGAACTATTCAACCCACCAAGTTGTGGGAAAGGTACAGAGTATAAGCCTCAGAGCCAGACTGTCATCAAGATCTAGATACTGTCTCTGTCCTGCCAGGCCACACAGACAGCCTTAGGCATAGACTAGGTCCCTAAAGGGGGAGGCCCCTGCGGTGTCCCATTGCTTAGCTGGTGTTGCAGAATGAAAATGATGGCATTTCAGCTTAATGACACAGGCTGCTTTTAGGGCTAAATGGATGCATGCCTTCTAGAAGAGGCCATCGATCCTTCAATCCAGCATTTGTGGCATCCGAGGAATGAATGCCTGAGAAATTAAAGTTAGAAGGTAATTAGACCAATGAGTCTGATGGGCTGCAAACGCGATTCCTTAGACCATCACCACAGCCCATTTCCTATCACATCCCAGACCTCAAAAAGCTGAATAACTGATTCTTCTGGATTAAATTTTTTATAAAAGAGTGCACTAGGAGCCAAAAGTGGGAGGAATGGTTTGAAGGGTTGAGATAAGACAGCAACAGTAATGACACGGGCCACAGCCCCTTTCATAAACATTGGCCGTGCAGAAGGAATGTCAAGGGTTATGCCCAAAGTAATGTGATGATTTGGACTCCGGGAACTCCCACAGCAATCAAGAGTCTATGGAATGGCTGACCTGAGTTCTGGGGCTGATGCAATCAGGGACACAGGGATGACGAAATTAGCCCAGATGGTCTCAAGGCAGATGATGGTAATGAGGCTGTGAATGCTGGAGAAGAAGTTGGGGTGAGGGTGCTGCTACAACGCAGGATTTTCAAAATCTCTCTTTATTATTGCCACCAAAAAAGCATGAACTATGAGGGAACAGTTTTATTTAGGAGGAGTGGAGGATATAGCTCAGTGGTAGAACATTTGCCTAGTATGCATGGGGCCCTGGGTTCAATCCCCTGCACCACAGGAAAAAATCTTGGAGCAGGTAGGAGCTCTAAGGTAAGATGGCCTCTCCCCCAGCATTCATGCCTCCACTGGTGTCAAGAAGGTGCCCAGGAACAGGCCCTGGAAGCCAGGTGGGAACCTGAGACTGTGCCCCGAGCACCTACCAGGATTAGAGGGGAGCATTTCTGATGTGACACTGGCCAGGTGAGAGGCATCTGGATTCCATTCAGAGTGATAAGGACCTCACCCTGTGGTGTGGTTTACATCCCTCCAGTTCACATGGTGAGATTCTTTTTTACTAGACAGGTGCTCTGACCAGCTGAGCCATGGGGCCCACTGATGAGATTCTTGAAAATAAATCAAAATTTAGTCTAAGTTCTATATGAACCTAGGAAACAAGAGCTCATAGAGTATACTATATACAGTATCCCTAGAGACTGAAAAAAGCATTGCAGATTCTAAGCAGTGTAATAAAGTATTTATTTTGTCCCTCAGAGGTTTAAAATATAAATTCCCTTGGTTACTTCCCTTATCTCCTAAAAGACCACAGGATCCCTTTAAACAAACTCAATAAAAGCAGTGGCAGAAAATGCCAGTTCCAACCTTGGTTGCATGGAAACCCACCCCAGTCACCAGGACAAAGACTGACAAAGTCCCATTTAGCTTTATCACGAACAGGCCAGTGCCCCAGAGACCCCGTAAAGAAATGCAAGAATTCATGCTAGAGTCTTGGGATCATAATGCAGTAGAATCTGTTCCTTGGACCCAGTTAATAGATATGCTCGATCTAGAGCTGAGTCCCTGACAGCAGGAAGACAGCCCACTCACAGTTGTGGTGTAAATGTAGCTTCCCTGCTTCCTCTTCTCTTACCCCACTTATGGCTCATTAAGTTTAGGCAGCAGGCTTGGAAGTTAAAGAAAATTTGGCTTCCTCCTCCCAGCTATATCATTCCGTCCCCACAAGACAAGTTATTGAGGCTGAAGACAAATGAGACGGGAGTTCAGGATACCAGCATACGCACGCACCCTCCCATTCATGGTGTAATGGGTCCCAAGCTTTATCTCTAGAGATACATTGCAAGACTAAGTCTGGGAGGTTGTCTCCCATCGCCAGATGTGACGTTGGTTAACCTCTTCAGACTAGGACTACATGGGACAAGTCCACCCCAATTCAGATCCTAGTCAGGAGTCAGATGGTGCAGTGGCAACGAGATCACATTCTATCTGTGGCTGTGAGAAATTGAATGCAACATCTGGTTATTTTCTGTTTTCTTGGATCAATACATGTGTTCACTGAGGTGTTTCTAACCCTACCTGGTATGGATCAACCATCTTTCAGCTTGTCCTGATAGAAATTTACTTTTGAATATGTCTCAGACTTCAGCCACAGAATACAGAAACTTACAAACTTATATGTAGATGCAAGTCATTAACTGAATGAAAAATGAGTATGGTCCTATGGGACCCATGTCAAACTATGCTAGCAGTGGAACTGGTGATTACGATAGTGTAAGTGCTGTGAAATGGGGATCCTCATCTGCCGTTTTTCCCTGTAGCCCCAGTGTATATACTCATGCCTGTAAGTATAATTGCATAGTACATAGAGTAAACATAATCTCCTTAGTGCACACAAATACAGAGAGAAACATTCTCCATCTTTAATAGAACCAGATCATAACTAAGTGCGTCTTACTACAGAGAAGTAGGAAGGAGTTCTGCAGAATAATGCCATACTTGGCAAAAGCAAGTAACATGTTCCTTGAGTTCTGAATAATGTAAGTTAAGAAGACAGATTTGATGCAGAAGCTGATAGGCAAAGCTAAAATATGAGATCCAGGGCCGGTACAGGTAAACAGGATGGCAACTGAATGTAGCAAAGAGGGTTTAATCAAAGGAGCTACAATCAAAGGAACAAGTAGACAGTGAAAGCCCAGGTACATGGTCAGGTGTGGGAAACTTCAGTGTGACTTGGTCAATGAAAATTCAAGGAATTCTGATAAATGATGGTTCCTCTCAATACACCTTTTATTCTGTTACCCACTCATGAATTTTTTAATGTACCACTTGACTTTGGGGGTTCTTTGGATCATTTCTCATTAAGAATGATAAATGGGAAGATTGAAAAAGTAAAAGCACCAGAGGCCAGAAGCAATGAACAGGAAAATAAACCTAACAGAGCACATGTCCCCAAAACCAAAACAACTATTACAAGAGTCAGATTTGAAAAATGTCTCTCATTTGGTTTGCTTCACTGAGTTGGTTGCCAATGAGAAAGACTTAAATTCCAAAGACAGCATTGATTGAAAATGCACTTCCTCTCTCCGACCTTCCCCACCCCCATGCTCATGGCTCTCATTAATTCCAGAAGCTCCAAGAAATGAAAATGTGAGAATCGACCCATCTGTTGAGTCAGCCTAAGAGGTGGACAACAGTGGATTCTGATGCCAGTTCCCTGGTAGCAAGGGAAGCTGGCCTTCAGCTCGATTTTATTGTGCTTCAGGACTGTTCCAAAGTATATGAAAAGAGTATAAAATATCCTAAACTAAGAGAATTTTGTAGTCCATTTGGGAGAAAAAAAATACTCAGAGAACAAAATTCACGGTATACAAGATAGGAATAGCTATTGAATCAGCCTGGGTGGTCTAAAACCTAAGATGATCTCTGTTCCTTCTATATATCTAGCATCAAGGATGAGTCATTGAATATAATGACAGTAATCTTCAGATTGTTTTTTAAAAACTAATAATAATAATCATGATAGTAGTAGGAACAACAATAAAATCTGCTAAGTCTGCCAAAATTGTTGATTCAATGTGTATTTGTCTTAGTATGGTTCCATCTTATCTCTTTCTTTTTTCCTTCCTTCTTTTCTGCCTTCCTTTATTCTTTTATTCCTTTTTGTGGTATTGGTTATGAAACCCAAGGGCTTGCTAGCACTGAACAACATCCACAACCCCTCTTACTTATGTATTTTGAGACAGAGTCTCACTAAGTTGCCCAAGTGGTACTTGAATTTGTAATCCTCCTGCCTTAGATTCCCAAAGTGCTGGGATTACAGGTGTGAATCACTGTGCCTGGCCCTCTCTTTCCTAACTTTATCACTTTTTCAGTGATCCTGGATTCATCAATACTTATCCCCAAGATAATTCTATCCAGAGAATAGAACAAAAGCAGATGTCTCTGTCTGGATAAAACTAGCTTATGCTTTGTTAACAAACAATCCTAAAATTTTGGTGACTTAAAACAACATAGACTTAATTCTTGCTAACACTACCTGTTCATAATGTGTATTTGCAGGGGGCTGTGTTCAATATAGAGTCAGGGACTTTGGTAGTCCAGGTTCTATCATTGCCAGTTACTATCCAAGATGGGAAGAAAATTCTGAAAGTTCTTGCACCTACAGTTAAATGCCTCAGGCTGGAAATGACTTAGTATCACTGCTAGCACCAGTCACATGGCTCTAGTCAACCGCAGAAAGCCAGGGAAAACTGGAGTTGTGTATTCAGAAGATAGAGAGCTAGAAATATTTGGTGAACATCAGAATGACACCCCCCACACACAGTTAGCATCGTCATATTTGCAAATGATATACATTTTGGCCCTAACTCAGTATTTACATTTTGGCTGTAACTCAGACAGGTATTCAAATTTGGACTCAGCAGATTTGTGTGTGGGTTTGTACTTCAGATATACACACTGAAATAACATTATTCATGTTTAGGTCATTATTGGTTTTCTGTTACTCCTACTTCCCTAATTCCCACAAACCCCATCCATGAATAAATACTACATCCTGTAAAAAGTGAGTCAGTGCTAATCTCAATGTCTAGTCAGAATACAAAAATGAGCAAGCTTCCTGTTTATCTTGAAACTTTTCCAGACTTAGGGAACCAATTTTTAGGATAAAATGTCTCAGTGACCCTTTTTGTATTTTAGAGCTGAATTAGTTACATTACCCACATGCTAACCTGTGGAGGTCACTACTTGCAAGAGATTCTACACAGTAGGTGCTTACATGGTGGGGATATGACCTTACTGAACCTTATATAGCAAAGTTACTGACTAATGCTTCAGAGGTTGTTTTACCTAAGTATAAGAACATGGCTCAAATATCATGAACTCTTGAAAGTTGGGCATAGTAGTGTATCCTATGATCCCAGCACTCTGGGAGGCCAAGGCAAGATGATCCCAAGTTCAAGCCCAGACTGGGCAACTTTGTGACTTAGTGAAATCCTGTCTCAAAAATTTTACAAATTTAAGGGGCTGGGGATTTAGCTCAGTGGCAAAGCACCTGCCTGGCAAGTGCAAGGTCGTGAGTTCGGTTCCCGGTACCGGAGAAAAGCAAAAAAAAAAAAAAAAAATTACAAATTTAAAATAGGACTGGGAATGTAGCTCAGTGTAAAGCCCTGCTTTGAGGGGAAGGTGTTAAAGCAAAAGAAATTAACTGAATATGTGCTCCATTTTCTCATTCATTTGTGCACACAGTAATTTAAAAATACACTGAACACCTACCATGTAATCTAGGTTAAATTGGAAGAAAGGGGAAGGGAATTGAGCATATTAGCTGGGTCACGGCACTAAGCTGAATAGGAAGGGAGAAGATGGACATGTTTAGAGAAAGTAAAGGCCTCTCTGAACTGGAAGGCTCGGCAGAGTTAAAGAAAGACCTTAATACAGATTGCTCCATAATACAGGTTATCCAAATTCTCAGGACCAGAAGTGTTAGGGAATTTTTACTCTCTGCATAGACTTTACCAGCTGAGCAGCCCTAATTTAAAGCCTTGAAATCCAAAATCCAAAGCTCTTTGAGTATCACATTGGTATTCAAAAATTTTCAGATTTGGAGGCATTTCAGATTTCAAATTTTCAGGTTTGAAGTGCTCATCCTGTGTGAGTAATTGAATAAACAAATTGAAATTTGTGGTCAGGGAGGAAATATAAGAAACAACATTTTCAAGATACTGGACATCAGACATCGGTGTGATCCCTGAGAGAGGAGGAAAAATGTGATTCCTACAAATAGCCCAGATTACTGCTTTGACTTGCCACATTTTCCATGCAGGGAAGAGAACAGTACCTGTTCCTACATATCAGACTAAAAAACCTCACACACATGGGGCAAGTACCTTAGTTGCAGGGAATAATAAACCCTGAACTAAACATGGCTCTGGTTGCCTGCAAGATTTAGAGAGTCAAAGTGTTTCCTAGAAGCTTAACTGAATCACAGAACAAAGATCAGTAACACAATAACACAAAAATATTGAGTATCCAGTAAGGTAAAACCCACATTGTCCACCATCCAATAAAAAAGTGCCAGGCATGCATAGAAGCAGGAAAATATAACCTGTAATGCAGGGAAATTTTAACCAATTGAAACTGACCCAGAATTGATGTAGATGTTAGAATTAGCAGATGTGATCATTAAAATATTCATGAACAGTATTCCATACATTAGAAAAACTGAATGGAGACTGGAAGATACTAATGAGATGCATGTTTAACTTCTAGAGGTAAATGTCTGGGGTTAATAATTTTTTTTAAAAAAAAGCTTTCATGGGGCTAATGCTAGCCTTGAGGCTGCAAACAAAAAGATAATTATATTTGAAGGAATACTCCATATAGTTATATGTATGTATGTCCTCCACCACAGAGATTAGGAGAGATGGAGTAAGTTCTAATGCAAAATCTTTTGGCCTAGATTTCTATGCCCAGTCAAACTATAAGAATAAGGGTAAGGGGCTGGGGATTTAGCTCAGCGGCAAAGCGCTTGCCTGGCAAGCACAAGGTCGTGAGTTCGGTTCCCGGTACCGGAGAAAAACCAAAAAAAAATAAATAAATAAAAAAATAAAAAAATAAAA
>NW_004955427.1:23657104-23661131 GCF_000276665.1 Chinchilla lanigera
AAAAAAAAAAAAAAAAAAAAAGAATAAGGGTAAAATAAGATATTTTCAAACATATAAACCTTAGAAAAGAATAAGGTTGGAATGTATAATTTTAATATTGGTAGAAAAAAAAAGGAAAGTTACCTTGCTCAATCCAAAGAAAGAAAGGTAAATAGGCAAAGACAACTGATGTCAAATAGAAAGTACAAACAAAACGTGACAGAAAAAAAGCCTGTTTGTTATAATCGCAATAATGCAGATAGGTTTAATACATTAATTGTAATTCAAACATTTTCCAGTGGAATCTTCTAATAAAAATTCAGGTACATATTGTATAGAGAAATACAAGTCAAAAGCAGTATTATAATAATAAAAGAAGGGAAGGAAGGAAAAGATCCACCAAGTAAATATTAACCAAAAGAAACCTGGTATAGAAATTTCAAGGTCAGACAAAATATGATTAATTATTTTAAGAGCTAATGTAGAAATTGCTACCTAGAATTGAGGTAGCTGTCATGCCAAAATGTGTTTTAAAAGAAAGGAAAGAATAATGACAAAAAGAAAATTTGTAGGGATGGCTTGAAGGAGAGCTAGAAATAAACTAAGTTTCAGAACCAGGAGCAACAGAGCCCAGTGAAGTAAGTGGTGAAAAGGTTCTGAGAGTTGGAGCCTGGGCAGGTCAGCTCACATCCACTCACCTGCAAGGTGACGTCCAGGGCTGCATTCACACAGGTGGGCGAGGGATTGCAGCCTGCACGATTAAGTTCCATCAAGGAAGAACACAGAACATCCAAGCTTTGGACAGAGGGTTTGTTAGTGAGGACAAGAGATAAAAGTATATGCAAGTAATGTCATGTGCAAGATTTGACTGCTCACTGTGTGAGCAGCCATAGACCATGAGTTTTCCAGAAGTTTTGCATAGGGAAATATGGAAATAAATGGTTCCACCCAATATGAAGAAAAGCTACATATAAGAAAAATGTAGTAGCCATCAGGGGCTGTCTCTTTTGACTTAAAGCTGTCTTTTTATTGGGCTGATGATCTAGCTCAGTGGTTGAGCATATGTTCAGCATTCACAAGGCCCTAAATTCAATATCTGTCACTGCCAAGAGAAAGAAAAGTTAGTTGATTGATATTCATTGCTTAGGTGTAAGAGATTACAGAACAGCTCTTGAGAGGCTAATTGTCCCCTTGTTGGCACTTTTCCTGCAATTTTTGTAGCTCATGCCAGGGCACTATTTGGGTCTTTTAACAAGTGGAAAAGCAAGTCTCCCCATGAATATAAATTAAAAAATCAGCACACGATTGTACAATTAGGTGGGTAGGGAGGATACTTCATACACATACTTTCTTTAACACTATAAACTTATACTGTACTAAGATTGTAAATATTAAAATCTATAAAAATGAAGCAAATGTTTTTTTTTTTTTTTTTGGTTTTTCTCCGGTACCGGGAACCGAACTCACGACCTTGCGCCTGCCAGGCAGGCGCTTTTGCCGCTGAGCTAAATCCCCAGCCCCGCAAATGTTTTTTTAAAGGAAACTTTATTCTGGTATTCTCACACAGACTCAGTCATCATCAGTTACTCTCTGTTTGTCCATACTTCCTTTTTAGGCTGATTCACAGCTTGTTTCTAGTCATTGGTTTTAGATAGAGAATTTCTGGGCAACAGCTGGATGACCTGATGTGAAAACTTATCCCATCTGTTCAGTTTCTCTGGCCATGTGGGTTTTGGACCACTTGTGTCTCAGGCATGCCTGCTTGCAAAGCTCTCATAGTTAACCCTCTGGCATTTCTCACCGTCTCTCCCTTTGTCAACAAGATATGATTCTCTAAACTAAGCTGCCTCCAAATTTACTTTTCTGTCTAGATCAGAAGTTTTAAAAACATGGAAATTAAAAAGGATTTCCAACCTGCTCTTGTCTACTTTCAAAAGACCTATCATCTCTGTCAGGATTATAAAGCTTGGCTATGTACAAAAGAAAAACACATAATGACACTAGCTTAAGGAAGAGGGAAATTTTTCTCTCACATAACTGATGCCTGGAGATAGGCAGTCCAAGACTCATGAAAAAGGAAAGATCCACCAAATCATCAGGTACCAAGATACTTCTAGCTCATTTCATCACTATTCCTAGGGTTTGGTCTAGTTCTTATAGTCAAAGACAGATGGTGTTCCAGGGCAGGGTGGGCAAAAGTGAGGAAGTAGTGTCATCTATCTATTAAAGAAACTATTTGTACCAATACTGAGGTCTACATCCCATTGTTCAAAACTTGCTAATATGGCTGCGCTCAGTGCCAGGGATGCTAGGGAATGTAATCTTTTACTGGGTAATACATGTCCTCAAAAAAATGTGTCTTATTATTAAGAAATTAGGGAAGAATAGATTCTGCTATACTATCTCCTGTTATTGGGAAATAGCGGCAATCCATTATTTCTGTAATTTCTATATTTTGCACTTATTTGTACAAAAGAACATTAATGTATAGCAAAATCTTCCTTGAGACTCCAAGCTAACTTGTTCTATATATTAAAAAGGAGCATTGTGTTTTACCCTCTTAACATTTAAAATATATTTTAAGAGCTGAGTGTGATGGCACATGCTTGTAATCCCAGCACTCGAGAGTTTGAGGCAGGAGGATCACTGCGAATTCAAGGCTACCCTGAACTGAAACTGTGTATAAGAAACACAAAAAATAAAAGGTAAACCAGGCATGGTGGCACATGCCTGTAATCCCAGCACTCGGGAGGCTGAGGCAGGAAGACTGTTGCAAGTTCAAGATCAGCCGGGGCTACAAAGTGAGCTCAAGGACAGCCTGAACAGCATAGCAAGTTGTCTCAAACAAAAATAAATAAATAAGATAAAATATAAGAGGTAAAATATATGTTTAAATCATATCAATGCTTAAAGAAGTATGAAGCATTTTCCTTAAAATTGATGGTACAACAAAATGTCCAAAGCTATAAGCCAATAAAAGGAATTTAAAATGTAGCTCTTTCCAAAAGGATTTGAGTGAGCTTAATTAAAACACAGAGAAAGATGTGAAATCTAAAAGTTAAACACAGTCCAGATGAAGGAAGCAGAGGATGTAGAAGTATCAAAAATATTGTGAAGCAAAGTACAAAATTTTCCATTTCCTTCAGCAAGCTCCACCAACTATAATTGAAAATCTACTTTACATGAGAACATTTTAAAAAGCACAGAAACTCTGCTGTAAAGACATTTCTAATCCATGAAAGACAGAAAAATGTAGATAAATCCCCTCTAAGGCAAACAAAGGTGCTAGTGGCATTTGTCTACAGCTAAAATGTAGAGAGAATTTATGTCAACTTGCTGGTGGTGCGGCATGCACAGGGGCTGCTGTGTTGGGGTCCGTGGGTGTGGCTGTCTGTGTGGGAGCTGAGCTCAGAGGAGGAAGGATTTCCAGAAGGTGCTGGGAATGTGGTATGGAAGAAGACAGAGCCTACCCCAGATGAGAAAACATCATGAAGAGGAGGCCAATATGATCAAAGTCCCCATTAAGGTGTTGAAAGTAAATTGGCCTTCACATTTTCTGACAGCAAGAGAAAAGGGCCAACATGGTAACTTAATAATATTTTTGCTTTTTTCACCATGGAGGGAAATTTGTGGTTTGGTTTGGTTTGGTTTTTTTTGTTTTGTTTTGTTTGGATTTTTGGCAGTACTAGGGGTTGAACCCAGGGGCACTTTACCACTAAGGTATATCTCTAACCCTTTTCATTCTTTATTTTTGAGACAAGATCTTGCTAGGTTTTTCCAGGCAGGACTTAAACTTGCAGTCCTCCTGCTTCAGCCTCCCAAGTGCTGGAATTACAGAGGTATGACACCACACCTGGCTTTGGTTTGCAAGATTTTGAGTGATATAGGAACCAAGGAAGATGACATTAAATAGTTCTGTCTGTGTGCGTGTGTGTGTGTGCAGGTGTACACATGGTGGTCAGAGATTGATTACAAGGACAAGAGATGGTGAGGAACAACTATTTGTTATTTAGTTTAGTAAATAACTAGAGTAATTAAGAAACAATCT
>NW_004955427.1:23661527-23733915 GCF_000276665.1 Chinchilla lanigera
CTGAAATCCTATCCTCTCCTTCATTCAACCTGTTGCATATACTTTCAATGGAGGTTTTAATCTCTTGCATTTCCGTTTGGATCTGTTTCATGAATTCCACTATGCTGGACATATTTTCCATCATTTTGGTCAACATTAATATAAGTTCTTAAAGCGATATTGAATATTCTGGGACACAGTGACACTAAAAATAGGGAAGAGAATTTTCCAGGAAGAAACTTTTCATAAGAGAAATTTAAATAAGAACTAAGAGATGCTATCTGATGGTGGAGAGGGGAAAAGCAGCCCACCACCACACTGGCATTCTGAGTCTTCAGCATCTCTACCACAGGAGTCTGCAGGGACCAACTGTGGGCCAGGAAACAAAGTCAGGCAGAAAGATGCTTTTATATGTTTTTCTCAGGTGCCTAAAGCACTTGGTTTTAGAGAGGAGGAAATGGTCCAGGACAGCTGGGCCGCTGAGGTGCTTTCTCCTAACCCAGTGCTCTGTCCACTGTTCCTACTGTGCTACTGTATGGGGGCTGGCGGAGTCCCTGTGAAAGTGCCACCAAAGCTGTGTGGACCCTGGTGGCTGGGCACGTCACTGCCAGGAGTGACTGTGGGGATGTCATCTCTAGCCTGCTGGCTGAAGAGGAGCTGGGGAAAGCAGTCAGGTGGGCATTTCAGGAAGTAATCAAAATGGTTTTAGAAGGCTTTAGAAGAAAAAATCTACTTACCACCCCATTTCAGGGATATTAAAATGTAGGGCAAACCTCCCTCCTGCATTGGGCTTGCTGTCCCTTCTAGAGACTCACAGATTTCTCCAAAATGCATTGGTCTGCTGAGGGAAATAGACCACAGAGTTCCATCCACCCCCAGCAGAAAAAAGCTGGAAGCTTTACAACACTGAATATTGTTCGTTCGGAATAATGAGCTTGACAATAATGACACAAATCACTTTCCTACCAGCTGACCATCAGTGTCACCCAACCCTGCAGGACAGGTGGACCCTGCACCGCCCCAGCAGCCAGCTTTGGGGCTTAGCACACATCCAAATGGAGGGAATACAGGTGCTTTGCCCCAGGTCTAAGGAGGCCCTCAGTAAACAAGGGTGTGTAGCCCTAGTATTTTTACTTGGAAACCTGCAGAAGGAAGCTAGACAAGCCTTTTTCAGATTCTTGGAAAAGGAAGTAAGAGAGAAAATGGGCCAACAGTGATATACCTTTTTATACATTTGACCTCACCTTATTTTAAATGTGAGATAAGAAATAAGCCTTGCAAAGAGATCTTTTTATATGGAAAAAAAGTAAAACAAAATTTCGTAACAACGTAATGGGAGAATAACAATGGCTAATATATTGCACATTGTCATTTTTGAAGTAGTTATTCAGAGATCAAGATATGGGCATTAAAATTTCTCCAATCAATATTAGCACAAACATTTCTTTTTAATGAACTAAGAGATACTAATAGTATAATTGACTTGCATTTTTTCCCTTATCCCTTCTGTCCTTTCCCCTCTCCCCCATCCTAGTTCCTTTTTCCTTTTGAACAATTTCTTCTTTATTTTTAGTAACATGTTCAGGCCCTTTTAGAAGGTTTCACAACTAGGAAGCCATGTGCCCAGATCAATACAGACAGTAATTAATGGAATAACTGTAATCTTAAAGAAAGGTGTCCCGTAGCCAGACCATTTTTATTTGCTCGTGGTTTTTTGGACATGATAGAGGAACACGGTTACTATGTGCCTAGGATGAGTGGCTGGTGGAGTAGCTAACTGTGCACAGGTGTATAAGACTGAATCACATCTGTACAGTTTTTGAGCTGGGATGGGCCTTAGAGACCTTTTAGTCCAATGCTTTTGTTCAGGAGGTGGGAAAACCATGACTCAGGAAGTTGAAAATGCTTGTTCAAACTGCAGCACTGGGAATCATATCCAGGGCCCTGCATTTTCAGTACTGAACTCTTGACACTGCATCTTTCTGTCCTGATGCTATGGAGGGTTTTTGGCAGGTCAGCGGCCACTCAATGAGCACCACCGAGCAAACTGCAGCCTCTCATGAGACACTTCTTTATGTCCATCATGGTTGACATTAGGGATTCACAAGCCTGCTTCCCCTCTGTGAACTGGTTAAACCCCCACATAGAGTTTAGCAACTGTATCTTATTAAATTGGCCTTTGTATTACTCAGGACTGATTGTCACCTCTTTAGCACCATTTGGAGCAATTTTTTAAAAACTGCAAAACAGTTGGTTAATTCTCAGTCACAGCTTGTTTTGTGAGGGGGTAGCACTCATTTCCTTTTCTGTCTTGCTGCCATGAAATGCAAACAGTCTTCGGTGTCAAAAGTGTTTATTTACTTAACTGTTAGCATCCAGGGAGGTCCTCATGCATATGTATTTGGTTTTAGAAAATCCTCTGAGTTTGGAAGTTTATAACCACATAGTTGCTTTTTAAAATTTTACATCAGCCATGGCAGCTTTAGTTAAATTTATTTAGTTGCTAGGAAAATAGCAGTCCCAAGATAGCTCCAGTTAGGTGTGGATATTATAGCAACTAGTGAGCAAGATGGAACTATAGGAACTCAGTGCTCATAGCCATGGTGGAGTGTGGGTGTGTAGGATGGTCCTAGATCCAGGACAGTTACACAAACCTCACTGTTGGTTCCTTTTGAAGCTCCTCTCCCCAAGTCTATATCACGCTGTGCTCCCAACACTTACCTTCATGCATTCCATCTATACCTTCCCTTCGCCTTCTTGCCTCTGCTTATTCTGAGTTTGTGGTCCCTGCTCACTTCCGCTTGCCTGTGGCCCATGATGGGCCTCCCGCCTTCTCTGCCTCATAGAAACCTTTACTCTATCAGAGAAGTGCATCATCCTCCTGCTGCTTCCTAGTTTACTTTCTTGACTGACAAGAATAGACTCCGTCCATCTTTTTGCCCTAGATGACGTCATTGCTCACTGGTGGGGCTTCTGGGTAACTTTCCCTGGGCCAGATGCCCAAGCAGCCCAGTCCCCTGTGGGTGCCAAAGGGCCTGGCCTTCTGAGATGAAAGGTGTTGCCTCCCTGGCCTGCCCTGTCAATAGCTTCTCCTGAAAGGGCTTGCATCCTTTTCAGATGTCCTTGGCCTGCTTAACATAATATGTTGCCAAAATGAAAATCTAAATCATGAGGGAAGTAGCTGAAAGTACTGAGTAGAATTTAGCAACAAAAAGTTTGCAGTTCAGTTCACAATGCTGGAACTTAGTAGCTATGTGGTTTTCAATTAGTTAGTCAGTCTCTCTGAGGCTCAATTTCCTGTCTGGGAAATTGAGACTTATGAGGATTAAATGAAGTGATGTATATGCAAACATTTTGTCAACTATGAAATACAACATCCAAGTACAGCCTATTGCCTCTTCTTAGCCCCTCCTGAGCCTAAGCCTTTCCACTTGTGGGTTTTTTCTGTGTCCCTTTCTATGCTGAATGTCACCTCCCCACACAGGCTTGCTCTCTAGATTTGCATCATGACTGCTTGCTACATGAATACGTGGAAGTGGTGGTAACCTTTTACACACAGCCACCCAGAACTCTCAGTGTTCTGTTCCGAGAGCAGAGGGTGTTGGAGCCGGCACAGTTTAGCACCTCCTGACTCAGACCCTCTTCACTCCCATATGAGGCATGAAGGATTAGGGAGGGGAATTGGCTTCTTCAGTGTCAACAACAGAACCAAAGCAGAACTTACTCAGTACTTACTACCACATAAGAAATTAACTCCAAACTCAGAGATGTGAAGCAACAAGGATTTATTATCGGATAGTTTCTGTGGATCAGAATCCAAGATTAGCTGAGCCTGTGATTATGGTGTAAGGTTTCAGGGGCTCTGCCACCTGAAGGTTGAATTTGCTTGGGCCATTTCCACTCCATTTCCAGGATGGTTCACGCCCAGGACTGTGGCCAGGAAGCCTCACTCCTCACCTTGTGGAGCTGTCTTAGGCCTGCTCAAGTGTCCTCATGACATGCAGTTGGCTTCCCCCAAGTGAGTGACCCGAGAGAGCCAGAAGGGTGCTGCCATGCCTTCATCTCAGCCTAGCCTCTGAAGTCGTTTATCAATACTGCCACCGTATTCTACTCACCAGAAGAGGTCACACAGCACAGCCCAACTCACACAAAGAAGAGAAGCTCAAACTCCACCAACCACTGAGGAGAAAAGGGTCAAAGAACCTGCAGACATATATTTAGAATGTTCTACCTTTAATATTACATTTTCTCTAAATGAGTTTGTATAAGAAACCAGCTCTTTTTTTCAATTACTTGATGAAAGACAATCTCATTTGGAAATAATTAGTAGAAAGGAAATTAGTGTATGAGGATATCATCACAGGAGAATATTAATAAAATCTCTGTTCCAAATAAGATAGTAAAACAAGGGGAGAAATGTATAGGTATAGGGAACAAATGCCAAAAGGAAAAAAAAAAAAAACAGAAACAAGGATGTATTTGATTCTTATTTCTGTAAGTCAATTTTTCTTCAGTTTGAGAAATACTGAATGAGAAGAGTAAGGTATGTCTAGGGTCAGAGTTTGAAGATATAAATACTCAAAGGACCCCAGTTTGAGTTGTAGAGCACAACCCAAATCTATACACAGCCCAAGTGCAAATAACAAGGAAGCTTATGGTAAATGCCACTGCATAGGTCCTTAAGCTTACATTAAGCATCCTGGTAGAGGTACCTAAGCTTATATTAAACACTGTAAAGTACCTATCATGTATTGGAAGCATATAGGAAACAGTCAATTCTGCAACAGTAGGGCTTTGAAAAGTCTTGCAGAGGCTATACAAACCAACCCCTATGAGAAGGACAAAATTAGTGCCAAGAAGGGGAAACCCCACTATAGAGACCTCTGTCAAAAAATACAAGAGATATGGGGACTTGAAAATTGTACTTGACTTGCAGAAGTGGTAAAGACAAGGTGCAGAGAGGAAATGGGAAATTTGAGTTGGGATGTTGCCCCTCCCCAAGTCCAGAGGCAGAAGTTAGCAGGATGTGTTTGCGGCATCATCCAGGGACCAAATAGAGAACACACAGACAAGTGGGGAAGTTAGATGAGTGAAAGGCCTTGAATGCCGTGGGGCTGGTGGGACACGCAGGGGCAGACCTGGCAGAGTCCGTGTGAATTCTGGAACGTGAGAGTTAAATGAGAGTAGAAAGTGGAGGAAAGCCGCCTGTATATAAGGAGAGTCCTGCAGAAAGGCCAGGGCGGCTGAGCAGGGCCTGGATTAGTGTGGGGGCTGTCCAAAGACAAGGGAACAATTTTTAACAACTTGACAGTGCTAAGTGACAGATCAAAAATAAGGAATAAGGAGTCTCAAATAACTACAGTTTGTCCAAAAATGCTTTGGGATGTGGGCGGCAGATGGTTAATCTGGGGTGTGCCATGGCGGTGTGTGCAGGAAGGAGGGGGCGGGAGAGTGCAGTGTGGTGGACTGGCAGGCAGCTGAGACCTGAAAAGCCCTGATGCGAAGTGGTTCATGATCCATTCCCATAACTTGCTGGGCTCTTTAGTCTCTCATCCCGGGAAAGTTATTGAGCACCCACTGTACATCACCTACTACATGTAATGATGTGTCTTGTGTGGCCTCTGAACTGGTGGCATGCCCCAGCCCAGGCAGGATGACACTCTATGGAGCTTATGGTAAATGCTTCTGTGACTTACCTGCGGTTTCCTTTGATAAAGCTTAGCTGTTGCTTCCCTCTAGTGGCCAAACTGTGCCTCTACTGTTTTGTCCCGGGAGAGCAGGTCTGACTGGCAAAGATGGAAGTGAACGTGGAGCCGGATTGTAAAATATGCACAGTCAGGAGAGCAGTAGCAGAAGGTGTCCAGAGGGCAGCATTACAGAGGTGTCCAGGCAGGGCCAGAAAGGAGGGGAATGATGATGAAAAAGCGTGATGATATCAGGAGCTAGACATGAGGCATGGGGCAGCAGTCAGTCCAGGGCAGAGGCCAGCAAGGGTAGCAGATACGTGCAGAAACTCACATTAGGACTCACACGGTAACTGGATTAACCTGAACAAGTATGAAGCACAGGGTCCCAAGAAAAGGCTATCTTCACATGAAGACAGGATCAGGGATGAGTCAACGAGGGCAAAATTTGACATTTAGGAACAATACTATGAGGCACTAGGACCATTGAGATGCTGCTGCTGCTTCTCCTGGCCACTGGCACCTTTTCTGGATCCCAGGCAGTCTGCACAGTTGGTCATGCCTCAGGAGGGTGGGGCTGAGCAGGCCAGCTGCCGGCACAAGAAAGGGGTGGGTGCTCAGGGACCCCACTGGCTTGCAGCTAAGCAGGAATGAAGATGGTATGGCCTGTCACAGGCAGGGGGAGACTCAAAAGCTGATAATATAAACAGCTCTGAGGAAATGCAATGGCCAGATTGATACAGGGATTATACACAAGCGCCAGATAATCCAAATAATATAAAGGACATATGTGCTGGGTTTGTGTCCTCTAAAATCAAAGAATGAATTCTAGGAGCAATGGAGGTTAAGAGCAGAAAATATTTACTGGGGAAAGAAAGCTTCTGTCTAAGAAACACAGAAGGGATCCCAAGTGAGTTGCCCAGGACCCCACTTCTCCGGGGAGTTTTATAGAGCAAAATCATGAGTTGAGGCAGGTCTAAGGTAGGAAAAACTGTGATCAACTAATAAGATTACAAGTCTAGTTCCTTAGGTAACACTGATCCAATAGGAAATCACAGGTGGGCATGAGGTGGGACAAAACTGTGGTGAACCAATAAGATTATAACTGCTTAGGTAATACTGAGTAAATGGGGATCAAATGGGGAAGCAAGTCACATAGCAAGTGTTCATGGAATGAACTGGGACTTTTTCTGGAGAGGGTGAGTCGGTGATTCTTCTGGCCCCCCACCCAAGGTGATCATCCTATTTAGAATATCAATCACTGCTGTTTATTCCTAGGGGAAGTATGTGGGTGTAGTCATTCTGTCTTTTGTCTTGAGGTCTGGCCTTAAGCCACAGTTGTAATGTATTTGCACCTTCTGCACTGATTCTTGAGGGCCTAGCCTTGTTTGACTGCCTGTAACATTTCTATCTAACCTAGCTGTCTAGTAGCTAAGCAGGAATGAAGATGTGATGGCCTGTCCCAGGCAGGGGAGGACTCAGAAGCTGATCATGTAAACAGCTCTGGGGAAATGCAATGGCCAGATCACGTACTGCACTAGGTGAGACAACATTAGGAGGGATACATCACTTTCCAAGAGATCCTATTCCTCTTCGCTGGGCTAGCACCCCATTCCTCTCCTGTTGCCACATGTCTTAGCTACTTTTCTTATTGCTGAGCCAAGATACCAAGCACCCAAAGTTAAAGGGGGAAAGGTTTATTTAGCCCACAGTTTTCAGAGGTTTCACTAAATACTTGACTGGCTCCAAGGCAAGGTGGCTGGGCAGAAAACAGTTCATGGCACAGAAGATGGCAAAAGCAACAAGGGAGAGAGAGACAAGCCTCTTTCTGTCCCTTATGTTATATGCAGGCTACCTGCCCTAGGACAGGTTTAGCACTCACACCTCTAATCCCAGCACCCTGAATCCCAGCATTGCACTATGAATCAATCACACACACTAGATTCAGCCACCTCTGAAAAAACCGTATGATCACCTGAGGCTTTGGAGGAACATCTAGACACAAACTATAACACTACACTCAGCACACTTGTGGGCTGCAGTTCCCAACAGGGTGGCAGGTTACCACTGTCAGCCTCCATGCCCTGTGCTCTTTGCCCAGCACCATGGCTGGCTGGTGAAGGATGGAGTAAACGTAAAGATGAGGGGTCTGGATTCTCCAGACTGGAGGCCCTGCCTCTGCAGCAGGCCACCGTGTGATCCTTAGCAAGGCCCTTCACCTCTCTGGGCCTCAGTTTCCTCATGTATAAAACAGATGATAGTGCCAACCTTATGGGATCCACGGGGAGGGATAATGTCTGTGAGAGAGAATATGTATGATAAAGGGCCATTGGGATGTTAATCTTCATCCTATTCTGCCTGGAGAGGAGAGTTAACAAAATGTCCACTGTACTTCCTCCAGCCTGGGAGATGGGCTAGCAGTATTTGCCCTCTGAAGCAAAACTCTTAGAATGTGCTACATCTCCCATCATAGCAGCTGGCTGCCACGCCCAGGCAGGTCCTGAGTTGCCCTCAGGACCTCAGCAGCACAGCAGCACTTACCTGTGCCTCTTTCCTGCTGTGGCCCTGGAAGATTACTCAGGCACAGTGAGACTGAACAGGGTCTCCTGGTCAGCCTACGGGAGCTCGGTCTCTTTCCAGGGATACTTGGCCGAGTTTCTGTGTGCGACTAGATACCTTGTCTCCACCCAGATTGCAGTGTGAACATGTTATCTAGTTTGATTTGGCAACCAGTTCCAAGAATCCTCCCAGTCTGATTGGAACCTGTTATTTCTCCAGGAGGCCTGATAGAGGCAAAGGAGGTCACATCCATGTCCCTGCAAATGGAAATGATAAGTCATATCTAAACCTGGGAGTGGTAACATATAGACACTTTTAATTTTTTTTGTCCAGTCTGCCACTTTCCCTCAAAATGTGTCATTAAGTGTGCCTTGGGAATGATCTACTCCCTGGGCATGAGGTATCAGTGCAGGAGAACACATCCCAGGTATATGCCAAGGTATGAGGACTGGCGTATAAATACGAGTTAATGCTTACTGAGCAAGTAATGCATGTTAGGGTTTACCTGTGTTAACTCGTGTACTCCTTCAGTAACTCTGTCTGGTAAGGATTAATATGACCCCTATTTTACAAATAAGGAAAATGAGTCAAAGACCAGCTAATTAACTTGCTCAAGGTTATACAGATAGTAACAATGGAGATGGATTCAAACCTAAGCAATCTGGCTCTGGACCCAATAGCCCACAAAATGGGAAATGGTGACCCACATCTGAAGGACTGAGGTTGGATAACATTTTGCACTTTGCCTCTGGCCTTTGGCTTGGTTTCCCCTGAAGCTCAGCTTTCTCGTATTACATAATCCGCTGTGTGCACAATTTGCAGAAAGGCTCGGAGGTATTCCGAGAAGCCACAACTTCTCATCTTTCTGTCTTCCACCTCAGGTTTCTCCCAGCCTCCTCTCCTCCCACTTCGGCAGGTCACCTGGGATTTTCAGAGCCATTCCCATGGATGGGCCCTTTCTGCTTTCCCAGCCTGTACCTCTTTCCTGCTCTGGCCCTGGAAGTGCCCAGATTACTCAGGCACAGTTAGACTGACCAGGAAAATGCCTTCCTGCCCAAGCAAAATCACTTCAGGCAGCTTAAGTCAAGCTCCAAGCAGGTGGGAGAGGTCTCTTTCTCAGCAGGATAGCCACCTCCACAGGCTAAGGGTCATTGTTGCAGACACCTGAGTGCACTGCCTGCTGCTGATCTTCCCGCCTCATCTCTATCAACACTTTGCGTGGGCTGCCCAGGGGCAATGAGATGCAGACAGAAGGAGAGAGCTGTGGAGTCATACTTACTGGTCCTGCTTATTCTGCGCTTGGCAGGAAGGAAGGCTCTACCTTCTCAGTGGTAATTGCTTCCAGCTTTGTGTCATCTGCATATCAGAAGCACATGTTTCCCTGTGTTCATCCAGGAGAGAGACAGAAATGGAGAACAAGGTAGGAACAAGCAGAGAGCTCAGGGACTCTGTATAGCAGGCTTCAAACCAGTGGGTCCAGATCCACCCAGCAACTAGATGGATAAAATACTGATTAAAGTCGGTATTCAGTCCAAGTGTTCTCTGAAGCCAGGGTAGGAAAGGAGTACAGAGGTGAGAACAGACAGGCTTGCATCGGTTTGTTTTCCTCTCCTTTCTTCCTGGAGAACTCTTGCCAGCATTTAATAGAGCCTTATTAAATGAACAAATGAAGAAACATTAAGTTGAGCCAAATCTGAAACCCTGTAACTTTTACCTTTACAATTAATTTTGCCCCTGAGTGGCACAGATCCATCCATCTAGTTGCTGGGTGGATCTGGGCCCACTGGTTTGAAGCCTGCTATACA
Source organism: Chinchilla lanigera (assembly GCF_000276665.1). Classification (NCBI taxonomy): domain Eukaryota; kingdom Metazoa; phylum Chordata; class Mammalia; order Rodentia; family Chinchillidae; genus Chinchilla; species Chinchilla lanigera. The sequence goes on from NW_004955427.1 coordinate 23,671,555, forward strand.
GAGTCCCTGAGCTCTCTGCTTGTTCCTACCTTGTTCTCCATTTCTGTCTCACACCTGGATGAACACAGGGAAACATGTCCTTCCGATATGCAGATGACACAAAGCTGGAAGCAGTTACCACTGTGAGAGATGAGAGAACACTACACCTTAACTAGAAGATTTAATTGAACAATGATAAATGGAAGACCTCCTGAGCTAGAATTCTTAGAAGGCTAAGGGAGAAAGAGAAGAAACTGAAGAGGCCCCTGTGAACTAGAGTGAGCTGTTGAGTAGAATATTAGTGACCAGAAGGCCTCTGGGCCACTTCGATAGAAGTGTAGTGTCTAGACAGGGAAGGAGATGCCTGATGGGTCTATGCCTGGCAGACCACAGCAAAGGGCCTGGGTTCAGTTCCAGGTTCCTCTTTTGGGAGGATAGTGGCAAATTTACCAGAATAGAAGAATAAGATGAAATTGGAAACCACACATTTGAGAACCATTTAAAGGGCAATTTTGGAAAAGAGAAGACATCAGGGATTCCTGCTCTGGCTTCAGTGTGCATGAAGCTCTATGGAAGAACTCAAAATCTCCTTTCTATTACCCTAGAAATCACACTAACCGTGGATAGAATTTACAAATACCAAAAAAAGTTCTTACAACCATAGTTCTGCACCAGGAGGGGATAGTTTCATAAAGCAGAGAGTTAGATATTTTGGAAAGGAGCCTGCCTGGAGGAGGAGGGTGGATTTGAAACACAGAGGCTCAGGACGGCCTCTGGGTCTCCCACTCCCAGCGTTGTGTCCTTGCACCATGACTTTGAAAGTCCTCTGGGCACAGTGACACCAGCGCATACACCACAGTCCAGAGCACTCACCATGACACCATGGAATGCCATCGACCCAGCCGCCAATACCCAGGTGTAGGCAGGGACCTCGAACCTCACAACATGCTCCTCAGTTGGTACAGTCATCAGCTTAGTAAGGTTTCCAGAAAACTGTCCTGAGCCTAGAGTTGGAAAGTCTGGTTATGGCTGTGCTGCCAACTATCTTAGGGTCCTGTGTTTCCCCACTTGTGAGTTGGAGCGTTGGATAATCTCTAACTCACTAATTTACTAACTCATTCATTGACTAAAATAGTTCTTATGTACTGTCTTCCAGACACTACAAGGAAATTAGGTTATGTTGAACCTCTATTAAGCTATGAATCTGCCTTCAGGTACCATCATCTCACCCCACATCTCCTGTCATGCAGGGTCAAGTGAATGCTTTGCTAACATCAAAAACTTAGTCATTTCTCAGATCTACTAAACTATTTTTTAAAAGGGAATGAAAGGATCAATTTTAATTTTTATCTATCAAAGACATATCACACTAAGAGAAACAAAGAAAAGAATAAAAGCCAAAATTTAGCAAATATGCATTCTAATAGGTAATATTTACTGTTTATTAAGACAAATTTTTGAAACCTTGAAGATCTGTAGATGTCTTTAGTATATTCTCACTCTCAACTAGAGGTTTTGTCTGAGTGTAGAATCCTAGTTGAGAACTAATTCTCAGTATTTTGAAGAAATTGCTTCATTATCTTTATGTTCTAATGTTGCTGTTAAAATCTGATGTCATTATGACTCTTAATTTGTTGGGCTTTACCTGATTTTTTTCCTCCCTCTAAAAGCTTTTAGAATGTCATTTTAAATTAAAATACATCCTGATAATGTACTTCAAAGTGTATCTTTTTAAAAATTCATCATATCAGCTACATGGAACACCATATCAATTTAGCAATTCTTGCTCTTCAATTCTGAGAATTCCTCCTTACAATTTATTCATTTCCACTTTTCTGTCAAGAACTTGTTAAATGATTCTATAATTTTGTCGTATTTTCTCTCTCTTATTCTCCTCCCTCAGAGTTCTTGTTCTACCTTCTCAAAAATTTCTTTGACGTTATCTTCCACCCCATATATGAGATATTTAATTTAAACTATAATATTTTTAAATTTCTAAGCTCTTTCTCATTCTGTATTTTTTCCTTGTCTGTAGCAGCTTGTTCTTTTTTTCATGGATACAATGTCCTGCCTTAACTTTTTGAGGATACTACTGTGTAGTTGAAAAGTTTTTGTCCTACTTGCATTTAGCTTCCTTTGAGGTCCCAGTTCTTCTTGTTTACCTGTTTTGGTAGCAACTGTTGTTCTGGAAAGTCTTGTGATCTGTAGCTGAACATTCATATGTATGAATGAGGCTCACAATGGCTGCCTGGATGTTCTGTGAGAGGGAGGAAGTTTATTGGCTGGAAGTCTCACTGCTGTGTGATCTCACAGGGCCACAGAGGGCTTGGGTGGGAAGCTCTCCAGTGTCAATATTTGAGTATCTGCATATCGTTTGGCTTCCCCAGTGAATAACCATCAAATCAGCCTAGAATGTTTCCATTTGACAGCTAGTATTCTGGGAGCTGAGAGGCACAAAGATGGCAGCCATCTCCCCTTTCTGTATGTAGGCCTCTATTGAATTCCAACTTTTAGGACAGGTGCATAAGGTAGAGGAGGGATCTCCCACTTCATCTTCCCATTTTAGCCTCACAGATACACTGTGTCCCTTCTCCAGCCCTGCGCTGCCTGGTGCCCCCACTTCCTCAGCCTGTCAGAGAGCTGTGGGGAGCTAACTGGAAAAAACTTACATCTTATCTTCTCCATTCTACCAACTCAGATCTCAGTCTTGCTTCTGCTTTCTGTCGTTGAAAAAAAAGGACTTTTCTGTTCCACTGTTATCTTCCATTCTCTTTGTTATTGGGGGTTTATGTCTGCCCCTCACACCTTTTTTCATTTTTGTCAGTTTTAGGAGTTATTGGAGATATGGCCAAGAAATAGAAAGGCAAGGTCATTTTTTTTTTCAAAGGAGACTCAGAACGCATTAACTGCGGGACCTGGAAGATGCTGATAGGAATGAGTAGGCAGTCAGGGGGAGACTATTCAAGCACTATAGCCAGACTGCTCAGTGACAAGTCAGGCAGTAATTCATGGAACAGAGTCTCTTGTGTGCTCAGAGGTAGTTATTGATCACCTGGTGCGTCCCAGGCATTACTCTAGCCTCAGGAGACAAGAGCAAGACAGAGGCTGCCTCTGCGCTACACTCTGATGTGGGAGATAAGCAACAAATAACAAATCAACAAGACAACATGTCAATGACTAATTCTCAAGAAAATTAAATAGGGCTGTGCACTAGAGAGTAAATATAGGAGCTCCTCCACTCATGGAATATTAATGCTGGAAGGGGCCCTGAAGTGCAATTTCATCACCTTGCAAATGAGGAAACTCAGATAAGGAGAGTGGAAGGGATTTGCCCAGTGTTCCACATGGGAAATCCTGTACCTGCACCGAGCGTCCTTATCCTCACTCCTGCATTCTTCCCACTCTTAATTACTGTGCAGTTCACACCTACGACACCACCAGACCACAACACTCCTTTAAGCACTATGGGAAACAACCAAACCAAGTAATTCCTTCAATTGCAGGCAGAAGCAACTGCCCCAGCTCCAGCAAATAAAGATAAAGCACAATGTAAGCTTTAGACTCTTAATTGGACCTGGCCACTCAGTGAGCTACCAGCATGTATATTGAAGAAATCCCGGAGCTCCACAACAGTTTTCCTAAATGCCCCAACATTGCTTTACACATTTGCTTCAAACATTAGAACCAATTCAAGATAAAGCACAGCACTAAACTCTTGTAAACAGACCTAATTTCTGGAGAGCTCATCCAAGCTCCCCAGTATTGCAGAAACACGTGTGGTTTAGTAGGGGAGGGATTCTGAAGCTGCTGTACTGAGGCATCACCAGCAACCTGAGGCTCTCCCAGTGCTTCTACAGTGGTGCTGCAGAATAATTAGGAACTCACCATCCGCTGCCCGTTTACACTCCCTCAGCATGTTATGCCCCCTTGAAATACTTGCATTTTTTTCTCATTACATTTAAGGATTTTTTTCAAAGTTATTATGGCTGATGTTATTGTTACTTTCATTATAAAATAACATTTACATCAGAAACATTGGGCAATACTAGAAAAAGAAAACAGAGAAATCACCCAGAGTGCACCACCCAAGAAAACCAAGGGTAACATTTTAATGAATATCCTTTCTGTCTGTTTTTTCCCACTCAGGACGCAGAGTGGAAAAGTGTCCTAGCTCTCTGAATGTCCCTGGAAAACTACCAGAGAACACTTGTGTTCTTTTTCCATAGCATGAGGAAGCTCACAGGGGTGATCTAGCTTATACTTTTACACAAGAAGGGGATTCAGTTACTCTCCAACTAATCAAGCAACCACAGATGTAAATGAAAATGAGAATTGTGGAGAATTCTCATTACTTTGTGGAGAATCTGAATAAGGAAGGTCAAAATGCAGGCGCGGCGTTGCTGAGGGTGGTGAGGAAGCCTCCCTGTGTGGGGAACAGCCCCTGCCAGAGAGAACGCGCTGCACCTGGAGATAAGGATGGGAGGAGCTCCCTCAGCCCCGCTGGGAGGCATCATCACAGAGGGTAAAAGAGACTAAGCTGGGGAACAGGCCCCACTGGGAATGGCCAGGACCCACAAAAAGAGCCTGGAAAAGCAAAGCAAAGATTTAGATGGTGACTGGGCAGCGGCCCCTTGGAGGAAACCCAAGTAGACAATTAGCATCAAAAAGGTGGAGCAGGCCTTAAGGGTTCTGGGGAGGAAGGCAGAGAAAATGCCTGAGAAGCTCCCAGGATGGGACTACTGATACTCAGGCTTGAAAGGCCAGACAGGAACTCAAATAGTGAATAAGATTCCGCAAATAGGGGTATGAGATCAGAGAATAATCAAAAACACATCTGACTTCACGCTGAGATTCTGTGCTACCAACTCAACTCCCAGTAAGTTGGCCTTAGAATCTGGAGTAAGGCTGAATCGATTGAAAGTTAAACATCCATAGCAGATGATAGAAATTATACTGTGAAAATATGATATGGCCTCTGAATTTGGAATGGAGTGTGATAGGGCTTCCCGACACCCAGGGAGTCAATGGGGACCTCTGTAGGGGGTCAGGGGAAAAGAACAGGCACCCACCCTCCCTCTACACCCCTGATTTCAGCAGAGGACACACAGTCAACTGGATATTGTGCATTGAGAGCATGGACCCAGCTGTGCCTTGGGACAGATCACTGAACGAGTGATCTTAGAGAAATCAGGGAGAAAAAGGTGGTTTTTACATTTAGATGGGCAGAAAGGGTCTGCTCAGAAGACCTCCTTTTCCCTTGAGAATATTTGAAGGAAAAGAGGAGCTGATTGTTGGGTTTTTGTTTTTGATGACTCGCATAACTCAGCTCAGTGAGAGTAAAAAGGCATTTAAAAAGGGAGCAACCAGCAAGTTGCCTCTGTGTAAAATCTGCATAGGATGGTGGGTGAAGTCTGCAGTCAAAATGATGAGTGGCTCCTCTCAGGAGCAGACCAGCAGAACAGGAGGAAGAGCAAGTCCTATAGTTAGAGCAGACAAGAGTGGGCCAGAGGCACCAGGAGGTTATACACAGAATCAAAGTACAGAGCTGTGAGAAAGAGAATGGGCAGAGGAGCAGAGAAAGAGGCATCCAAAAAGTGAGAATGGAGGTGGTGAGGGAAGCGCAGGAGTAAGTGGGCCTTTAAGGAATCAACAGTAGAAGCAACTGTTGGAGTGGAGGTCAGAACCCCAGTCCCTCCTCTTTCCATTTTAAAAGGCCTGCCTCCTCCCTCCCCTCCTGTCTTGGTCTGACCACCTCACCACTGGCCCTTTACAGTGGTGCACTCGGAAAGCAACTGTTTCTCTCCCAGAGCTAAATCTCTGGGCCCAGGTCCGTTGTGTTTGTGTTGTTGAAAATGTTGCAAACAGCATCTCTGTTTTTCCCTCATTCTTTCCTTTCTCACAGCCCCATGAAAACAGTTTTAACTTCCTTGGCAAATTGTTAGATTTTGATTCTATATTTCTTGGCATATTTGTCTTCTCATTTCCTCTTTTAGGCCTGCAGAAAGTTCCTTGCACTTGGCTTCATTTTTATCATTTCTTTCTCAGAGATGACTCCTTTGTGTATCCTCATTTTTCTTTTCTTCCTTCTTTCACTCACTGGTAAAAGGCGTACAAGAATGGGGCTTTGGGTTCAGTTGAGAGATCAAGGCAAGGATCTCAAGTTTGAGACCAACCTGGACAACTTAGTGGCTTAGCAAAATCCTGTCTCAAACTTAAAAAAAAAAAAAAAAGTAAAGGGCTATGGATATAGTTCAATGCAAAAGTCCTGGGTTCAATCCCCAGTATGGGAGGAAGAAGCAAAAGTAGTGATACTTTGGGTTTTGAGGAAGACACCTACTGACACACACAAAAGACCACACTGTCAGAAAGAGAAAACAGCAAGGTACATTTCTAAGAAATGATGAATTCGTATTTGTGAGGAGATAGGGTTTTTAATGGTTAATGAGGGGCCACTCTATGCAGCTAACGTTCATGAAGCATGAATGAATCACACTTAAAAATTGCAAGAAAAAGTCTTTTAAGTATGTCAAGATCTGGCCTCTCTGCCCCTCGCTGCTGTGCTCTACTGACGGAGCTTCTTCACCTTTCCCATACCGATTCTAGTCCTGGTTTCCTGGGTGGTATTTCTCAAGTGTGCGGTTTCTGACGCCTGAGCAGGCTTAGCACCTCCCTGTTGCTCTGGGAGAGGATGAAGAAAGACTGTTCCAGAGGCAGCCCCCCTTGACACTAGCTCATCTATTTCTCCCACCCTTCCCTCATTTGCCACTCTGTGGAATTCCCTTCTTGCCAAGAAATAAGAGTAGCCTAGGGTAGTGTAGTAAATCTTTTTGACCAAGCCGTTGAGGCTCACCTCAGTGCACAAGGACATTCATCCTGCATTTGATGCATAATGGTTTTTTGCGCTGGATCTAAAGCTTGAGTGTGGTTATTTATTAGCAGAAAGCTGAGGAGACATCGCCCATTGATCTTTCCACTTCCTCCTGTGTGGACTCTGCAGTTTACAGGAGGCAAACACCGCCATCTAGTGGTGTGTCCTGGCTTTTCTCCAAGCCCACGGTGTTTATCCTTTCCTACTCCCTCCCCGGCAAAGCCTGCCCTCTCCCTTCACCCTGTGCATTAAATCTGGTTGGAACTTGCCCGAGGGGCCGACAGGTCTTGTGTATGGTGTCATGTGGGATGTTTGCAGGAGAGTCAGACCCCTCTACTCTGTCTCAACAGTCTGCAAAGGGGCCATACCCAGGCTGGACTCAGCCATGCTGCCCTGAAAGGGCCACAAGGTGCATCTCTGGCCATGTGTATGCTTGGTCTCAGGAAAGAACCAGGTCTGCCTGGTGTGGGCACACACGAGCAGCAGCGAGAGAGTTTGCATTCTATAAGCTCCTAGGTGGTTCCTGTAGCAGGAATCAAACTCATGACCTTGTGCTTGCCAGGAAGGCGCTGTGCCGCTGAGCTAAATCCCCAGCCCCTCGTAAGGTGATTTTTATGCACGCTCCATGTGCCACCCTCCACCTGAACATTTCTAAGCTTAAATGTGCTGCCCTATGAGATGGTGATGACAGTGTTACCCTCCTCACACAGGTATTTTGCTAACTCGAAAGCATTCTACAGATGTAAGCTAGAACTATCCCACAATCTCCTTCATAAATGGCATTTTAGGGAAGATGGAACCGAGAGAGAGAGAGTAGGGAGAGGAGGCCATGTGTTTGTTTAATGGACCAGGAAAGTTAAACTGAGAAAATGAGCCAATAAGCATGTTTTCTTCTTCTCCTGTCTCTTTCTGCCTTCCACCTTCTGTCCTGCAGAGTCCCCTGCCTGGTCTCTCCAGGCAGCAATACCAGGCCTGCCCTGGGTATGTATTCAGCACAGGCTCTCTGCCCTGTGGCTGTTGGTGATGCATTTTGCAAGCACCAGTCTGGGGCGTCCTTTAACCTTTCCAGGCCACTCGGACATTCCAGTCCCTTGTAGTGGAAATTTCCCATGATCCTGAATGCCAAGCTTTTGTCCCTGATGGGACTGCCCCCTACTCACCATGTCCTTCCCTGGGCCTCAACAGCAGGAGCATCTGTCCCAGAATGTGTGACTGGTGCACAGCATATTAGGAGAAGTATATTAGGTACACAGACTGAAGTCAGGTTCCCTGATGGTGGTACAACAGGAGCTTTCCTTTTGAGCCACTGTTATAGGTGAATTTTGGAGGAAAACAGGTTGCCAAGCTAGGTCTCGGCCTCCTCATTCCTGCCCTTCCCTCCCCTTTACTCTTTCCCTAAGGGCAGCTGCTGTTCCAAGCTAGCAGATTCTGTGCTTAGTCCTGTGAGACACCCTGATTACTCAGTGGGTTCCCAGTGAGGTCAGAGGAAAGAGGACAAATCCCTAAAGTTAAAAGTGAACAGTCTCAGGGAGCAGTTAGTAGGGTTTATTCCTGCCACCAGGGTCTCTGCGTCTTTCATTGGTTCTGCCCCAGAATCCATGCAGGAGGGATGCACAGGCCTGGAGGAGGTGGAGTGTAGCACTGGGCAGCACGAGGGGCAGGCTGGCTTCCTGCATGTGGCTGACCCTCTTCCTCCCTTTCTGCTATTCCCTGGCCCCCAGGGACCAAGCCAGCTGGGGAACAACCCTCTTCCCCTCCCAGAGAGATGAGCTTTGACCTCTGCCATTGCGGTGAAGCCCCATCCTTTTTGGGGTACTCTCAGCCTGTGTCTTAGGCCAGTGGCTCCAGTGAGGGTTGGGAAGAGGCATGGTGTGGAGGTTGGAAGGAAGGGCAGTCGTCTCTTTCATTATCCCCAAACACTGACTAGACTCCAATGAGAGCCAGCAAGTTAGAAACCGACGCCAGCACAGTTGGAGTCTGAAGGGTGGCAGTGCCGGCAGGGGTGGGACACAGGGTAGAGCCCTTGGAAACACGAAGGGACACACAGGGAAGGAATTGGGAGGTATATTTGGCCGGAAGCATGGCAAAAGAGTAACAGAAAGAATTCTAACAAAGCAAGAAGGAATTAGAAGCAAAGCCCTTGTTTGGGACAAGATGCAGGCTGGCTACAGCTGGAACTTCTGGGTGACCAGATGGCACTGTACTAATTTCCCTTTTTGTCTTGTTTTCTTCCCTATTCCCACTCTCTTCTGTCTTCTGCATTCTCTATGCCCTAAATCCCACCTCTTCTCTTTTTCCTACTCTTCCTCCTCCCCTCTGCTCTCGTATATCTTTCATTCCCTTCCCTCTTGCCCACCTTCTCCCCACCCCGCTCCTCCCTCCACACCCCTATGGTCTACACCCTTTCCAAAGCTCTCCGGTGGATGCGAGTTGACCGTGGTCCTCCAGGACTTCAGCGCAGGCCACAGCAGCGAACTGACCATCCAGGTGGGGCAGACGGTGGAGCTGCTGGAGCGGCCCAGCGAGAGGCCAGGCTGGTGTCTGGTCCGCACCACGGAACGGAGCCCACCCCAGGAGGGCCTGGTCCCCAGCAGCGCCCTGTGCATCTCCCATTCCCGGAGCAGTGTGGAGATGGACTGCTTCTTCCCCTTGGTGAAAGGTAGGGAGAATGGAGTGGGACATCGCAGAACACCGTGCAGCTGACCTGTCCTCTGAACCCACTTGGACTGGCTGGGAATTTTGTCAGGGACCTGGTGTTAAAGAGAGTGGATTGGAAGCTTGACAAGAAAGAGCGACAGGTAGCTGGCTGACTATGGAAAGTCATTTAGCCTGAGTCTGGCTCATCTTCAAAATGAAGATCTCAGAGAGCTTCAAGATCTTAAGATCACTAAGTCCTCTCCCCACTTTCCCATTTCTTCACACTGCATTCAGAAAAGTCCTCTCCCACTTATGGGCAAAAATGGCCCGGATTCCCCATCTGCTCCACGGGCCCCTCTACTGCAAATGCGGGCCCTCTGACCCCCACAAATATTCATCCTGGGGCTGGGGATTTAGCTCAGCGGCAAAAGCGTCTGCCTGGCAAGTGCAAGGTCGTGAGTTCGGTTCCTGGTACCGGAGAAAAACCAAAAAAAAAAAAATTCATCCTGACATAGAAGGTCAAGCACGCCCAGGAGCCAGCTACAGCAGAGGAGGGCTTGACCCTCCCTTGGCCCACCACTCACTGATTCCTATTGATGGCCCCATTCTTGGAGCCTTGGCATATATTTTATATGTGCTCTATGTTCCCGCCACAGGCTTTGTATTCACTTTTTCTCACATCAGGGGCGCTGGGCTACTTAGGACAGTGGTTCTAAGGTCAGAGTCAGCAAGGCCTTCAGGAAACTGAGGCTCAGAGAGCAAGGCAGAGCTAGGTCTTAGTTCCCAGCTGCTGTTTGTAACTGGTCACATCATCAGCATCAGGGACACCTTCTCTGCAGACTTGTGCTACGTATTTATAGTGAAGGAAGAAGGTAATAACTTGGCTGGGTCAGAGGCAGGAACAAGAGTCACCTGAGATTTGTTGCCTGGTAGATAGATACTTTGGGCTCATTGAGTGTTCAGATAGTCTGGTCTCTTTCCCTTTGGAAAGACCTAACTTCCTACTTCTGTCCACTAGATGGTGGTGGCAGGCTGCAGCCTTTGTGGGCCCGCGCTCCCATCCAGCTCCCTGGTTGTTTCCTACCAGGATTCTCCCCACTTACCTGAGCCCCTCCCGTGGCTTGGCCATCACCAGCTTTCCTCGCCTCCCTCTGAGGACCAAGAAGGGATTGTCAGGTGGTTGTGTGAGGATTTATAACCCTTTGAAGGGTTATAAAGTGTTCTCACCCATTTGAAGTATCCCACTGGAGAAACTCCTAGTCCCAGGCAAGGGGAGAATTGGGACACTCAGGAATATGGTTCTGTTTGGAGTCTCAGGACAGGTGGGACCCACAGCAGGTAGGTTATTGTAGTGGAAAAATGAGACAATAAGTACCACGATGCCTGGCAGTCAGTCACACGGGTGTCCTAAGTTATTGTTGTATCATTTGTCATAGATTGTCCAGAAAAAAAGAAAACTGTGAATTCTCACAAGTTCACTTAAAGGACCCCATCGGCGTATACAAAACCAGGGATGGAAGGCTGGAAAAGGCTCACTTCCCACGGGTCCTCAGGAGTGGGTCCTTTCCATCTGGAGGGACTCAGCCTCAGTACTCTGATACTTCTTGACCTCACTTGCCCTCCCCAGTCCATGGCTGGGTGAAGGTGCAGCCCCTCCCAGTGGGGCCTAGGACAGCTAGGCAGAGAGTGGTGTCAGTGATGCAGATGTAGGGGTAGAATCATTCAGGGAATGCTCTGCTACAGAGAAGGGAATCCTCCCAACTATCGGGCAGAGCAGGGGGGATTTAACCAAAAAGGGGGACTGTGGATTAGGAATGGGAAAGAGAGGCAAGAGAGAAAGGTGTGTGTGAGAGAGAGAGAGAGGTGAGAGAGAGAGAGAGAGAGAGAAGAGAAGGAGAGAGGAGCAGTCATACACTTTTCCAATTTTTCCAACTGACCCCACCAGCCAGCAGAGCTTCCTAAAGTGCCACCTGCACCTATCACCTGTTCTGTTGACTATTCTTATTTGCAGGTTGGTTCCTCTCTCCCTAAGCATAGGCCAGCAAGGCTGGGCCTTCAGAAAGCAGCCCGTGAGCTCTCACTGACCCTCCCCCTTGTGGGCTCAGGCTGTTGGGGTACCTGGCTCCCAGCAGTGAGGGCCCATGTCTCCGTTTTCCATCATGCATCACTGTGCCCTTAACAAGACCCTGTTTGCAAGTAGCAGATCTGCAGCACGCTGCTCCTGCGTGCATTCCAGCTGGCTGCCTGCTGGCAGACCAGCCTTCTCTCTGCACAGTGACTTGTCGACGGTGGGTGCTCTTCCTTAGAATCGATGCAGAGGCGGTGTTGTGCCATAGGAGAGGGTGGCCTTGGAGGTCAGACGACTTCTTCGTCTGTGAGCACTCCATGAGCTGTGTGAAGCAGGAAGTATTTCTCATGTGCTATGTCATGTGAGTCTTGGGCCAGCAGTGGGACTCAAGGAGTGCAGAATGCTAGGCCAAGAAGAAAAGACGGAGAATCACTAGAGTAGGGTCCTCACTCCTGCTGCACCATAGTTACCCAGGAGCTTTCCACATTGACATTCCCCAGGAATCAGAACCTTTCTGGCATGGCTGGCGGGTCAGTCTGTATATTTTTAATGCTGCATAGACCGATCTAAGGTACAGCCTGGTTGAGCCCGCTCCGTCATCCCAGTCTCCTCTCTGCCAAGGAGACTGGTGCACAGGAAGGCCAGGTGCCTCCCTAAAGCTGCCGGGAGAGCTCTTGACAGAGCAGGACGGGACAACCCCCATCCCCACCCCCCCTCCCCCACTTCACCCGTGATCTGTGCTCACTGTGAATGCTGGATTTCTGGGTGGCTCTGGAGTTCCTCTCCTCTCCCTGCCTGCGCCTTCTCTGATGGCACTGGTAGGTTGCTGTCCTAATTAATACAGCTACAGTGTGACTCACATGGGGCTTGGTGAGAAAGAGCAGAGCTATGTGACAAAGTCGGGGTGGCACCTGCCTTTCCTGTTACTCTGAGACTGCCACCGACATCTCAGGGCTCATGGTGGGCAGCACCTCCCAAAGGACAGAGACTTTTGGGGGTGTAGTTTGAGATGAGGTATCCCTATGTCATTCAGGCTGTTTTTGAACTCACTATAGCCTTGAACTCATGGCAATCCTCCTGCCTCAGCCTCCTGAGAGCTAGAATTACAGGCTCATGCCACCACACCCAGCAGGGACTGAAACTTTGAAGCAATGATTTTCAACTCTGGATGTATCTTAGATCCACTTGGAGGAGACTCTTTAAAATACTGATGCCTCACTCTCTACATGAGAAATTAATTCTGGACTTTGGTATCAGTTTATTTGTAAGTTATTTGATGATTCTGATGTTCCATGAGAGTTGAGAACAACTGCTTTATGGGTTCGGTATTCCTAGGAAGTCAATTTCAGGAGATACTTAAAGATATGTCAGAGCCAGGCATGATAGTACATGCCTGAAATCCCTGCTACTCTGGAGGCTGAAGTGGGAAGGTCACTGCACTAAGCAAATTAGTGGGACCCTGTCTCAAAATAAATTGTTTTTAAAAGGGCTGAGGATATAGTTTAGTGCAAAGGCCCTGGGCTCAATCCCCAAGGGGAATTTTAAGGGGAAATTTAAAGATACCTCAAAGGGGTTAAGGGATAGTTTTTACATAATATAAAGAACTGCAAGTCAACAATGAAAAAGCAAACTAGATTTAAAGATGCCAGAGGACTTGAACAGACATTTCTCCAATGAAGATCGCTAATGGCCACATAGATACAGCAAGGTAACTTCCTCACACCCATTAGGATGGCTGTTACTTAACAGAGAGAGAGAAAATGACAGTTGTTGGCCAGGACATGGAGGAATTGGAATGCTTGTGTTGGTGGGAATATAAAATGGTGTAACTACTATGGAAAACAATGTGGTGTTCCTCAGAAAATTAAAAATAGAATTACAACAATACACAAACTTAACTTATTCTACAATTTTGGAAAAGATGGTCACATTTGTGTTTGTATAATAAAGTTGGCCATGGTCATGTTTGTCACCCAGTGCAGAGTTTACAAACAAAAACAAAATTTTGCAAATGCTTTTGTTTGCAAACCACACTGTCTGCAAACAAAAGGTACCACTGCATATGCTCCAGCAATCTCACTTCTGGGTCTATATCTCAGAGAACTGAAATCAGAGACACAAACAGATATCGGGACACAATGCTCATAGCTGCATTATTCATGATAGCCAAAAGCTGGAAGCCACCAGAACATGCACTGCCAGCTGAGTGAATAAAGTCTGGCATATACTGTACAATGGCATATTATTCAGCCTTAAAAAGGGGGTAGAATCTGACACAGGTTACTTCATGGATCAACTGTAAAGGCATTATGCTTAGTGAAATAAGCCAGTCACAAAAAGTCACATACTATTATTTTCCTCCTATGAGGTATCTTGAATAATCAACTTTATAGAAGCAGAAAATAGAATGGTGATCATCGCCAGGGCCTGGGACGTGGGAATAGCAGGGAGTTATTGTTCAATGGGTACAGAGTTTCAGTTTTACAAAACGAAAATGTTCTAGATGTGGATGGTGGTGATGGTTACTAAAAATGGTGAAGATGGCCAAAAATAAAATGTTGTTCCTACATCTTTTCTGTCACGGGCTCCAACAAACAATTTAGGTTCTTCTCTCCCCAGCTGCACATGACATCTGTGTTGCTTTTCTTTTCCTGGGTGCTTCTTCTTGGCTGGGATTGGACATGCAGAGCCATGCCTCTTTGCTTAATTAATACCAAGCCCAGGGATTCCACCACAAGCTCGGGAGGTGGATGCCCTGGAGCAGAGAGGGGTGGCAGTCTTGCTCTTCACGGCACTGCTGTTCTGATGATTCCTGCCATAGTCACCTGGCTCACCCCAGGAAAGCTGGCCAGGCTCTGGGAGATGACACAGAACAGTGAAGAAAGCGTGGGCTCTGGAGACAGAGGCCACCAATAGCCTGAGGGTGCTGAGCATCTGCAGTGCCACTGATTTACATTAAGCTGGTAGTCAGCTCACAAAAATACCTAACATGTGTTGGGCCTAACTATAGGCTATGTAGTACGTGAATACCTTCATACTCATAAATTACTGTTTCTTCATTTTACAGACAAGGAAACAGTCTTAGATTAAATGACTTGCTCACAGTTGCATAGCTTTCCATGAGGGGACCTAGATTTGAGCCCACCTCTGTTTACCTCACTCTGTCCTCCTGAATCTGAAAGCATGGAGGCTAGAACTTTACCCTTCACTGACAAGGCACCCATGAATTAACCAGTCTGGCTACGTGAGGATTTGAGGACATTAACCCCATTGCAAACACTGTACATACCACCTTCTCATTCTGCCCTTCACCTCGGGCCCCAAATGTTCCTTTCCCTAGGAGTAGGAGAAGCACTCAGAGACAGACTCTGTCCTGTGCATGCCCAGCCCACTAAGAAGACCCTGATGCCCCCTACTGTGGCAGACTGAGTATGCAACACCCTGCACAGCCAGTTGAGCTTGGTGGTGGTGCGACAGGGGCCAGCCAAGCCCTGGAGCTGGTCCAGCCTGGCAGATTTTCTGCCTGGTGGGAGCTCCCTGCACTTTCTACTGCAAGGAGCCAAACTGCTAAAAGGATGTGGCTCCCTACCTTTGCTTCAGAGTGCCTGGAGACTGAAACCCAGGGCTTCCTGCCCATGATTTCTCATCTCCCTGTCCCATGTCCCAGCCCACCATTCTCATTCTCCCTGTCCTTTTCCATCTTTACCTGGAGCAAAGCAATATGTTTATTAGGTACAGGGTTAGAAAGTGTACCTCAGTGGTGGAGTGCTTGCTTGGCACACCTGAGGCCTTGGGTTCCATCCCAGCACCACACACACATGCACGTGTGCGTGCACACGCACACACACACACACACACACACACACACACACACACACACGCACTCTTCTTTCCTAAGATATAAGAACCTAGCAAGTTGCCCGTAAATCCTTTCATTAAATGCTTGGCACAGAACAAAACATTTTTAATTAAATTCAACAATCCTGACTTACTTAAAGTGGTTATTTATTTGTGGGATAATACTCCTTTCAAACCTCCTTGGTTTAGGAATTTCTGCAGTCCAGCCTCGTACTGGACATGGGGCATACCTGGTCTCTCACTAACAGACCTCTGACCTAGTGTTCTTTTGGGGGACAGGGCTTAGAGGTGAGTGTCTTCCACCTTGAGACTCTCTCCAGACTGGTCACATTTGTTTGTTTGTTTATCTGGTTGTTTCTGGCAGTCATTCACACTCTGTTCTAAAATAGTTTCTTCCCCCGGCTGCTGCGGATCAAACCCAGGGCCTCACACATGCTAGGAAAGCACTCTACCACTGAGCTATATCCCCAGCCTAAAGGAACATTTTTGTTGCCTTTCACTCCTGAAACTTCTAAAATTATCTGTTTCTCCACATTAAGCATCTTTGCTAAAGTATTTGGCCCAAGTACTCTGTGTTTAATGCATCCAAGCATTGACACCTCTATTTTGAGGTCTAATTTATTAAGTTGTTTCATATGAAATTTCTATTTTTGTAATAAAACATGGTTAAATATCAACAGTTCCAGAAAGTTCAACCTAATATGTATACTCAGCTTGCTTTTCCTTAAGAGGATCCTCATACATCATCATGAAAACAGGGGAGAATAGGTCCAGTTCTCATATAGTCAGATGGATGCCAAACCAGACACCGTGTGGAATGAGGAACCATTTATTTGGAGTAGTGGTCACTTCATCTTCTTGGGCTCAGGAATGCTGGTAAAAATGCCTACCTCAGATTTCCTTGGGGGCTCACGGATGTCAAAGGTGAACTTTGAATCTTAAGGTTGTTCTTACCGGTCTGTGCACATGGTCATTCTTTAGAATAAAACAAGTGAGCTGAGGCTTCACAGTGCTGTGTCATAGGCCCCACGAAGAGATGGTGAGAGGTGTGAGAGGTGAGAGTCACAAGTCCTGGAGCAGAAACCTGCCTCTGGCTGTGGCTCCATCCCTGGCTAGCTGATGACCTTCGGCAAGATACTTAAAATCTATAAAGCGGGGGTCAAACTTCTGTCTCTGATTTTGTCCATAAGTTTTCCAGAGACCACAATATCATCTCCAGTCTGCACCCTGCCCCAGTACTGCTGGGGGGAAAAAGTCCTCAGTAAATATTTATAGGAAGGAAAGAAGGAAGGACCATGCATCAGGACCATGTGTGAAGCCATGTGCCAGAGCTCTGGCATGAAGGGCCAGTCAGCGTGTCCACCCTCTCCTAAGGCCTCTCAAGGGTATTGCTTTAAACCTTTGCACCAGGGCATGAGGGTGGGAACAGGGAAGTATCCCGATGCTAGGAATTCTTCCTGAGAAAATCTTGAAGTCCTATTTCCTGGGAAGTCCTGTCTGCACTACCTAGGCTAAGCACTTCTTATTTCTTTGGAATGGTTGAAAACTGAGAAATCGGAGGGTAGGCAGTGTTTTTCACATCCCTCCCACTACTGGAATCAAGTAAACTGACCCAAATTGTATCAAGGCAAAATCCACTTTCCAGGTACTGTATCTCTTCATTCAACCTGGTAAAGCCACAGGTTTCTGCATTCTCCTCCTGCCTAAAGAGGGGAAGAGAAACTGACAGTGGTATTAAAATATCTTCCCTTAGAGTGGATGCTTGGCCATCATAAACCTGCCTAGATTGAAACTCAGTCAAAGTCATAGACTGGCACTTCTCACTGCTCTCCTTTGGGAACACTTTGACCTACTTAGAAGTAAATGCTTTTGCATGTGGGTAGAACCTGGGGTGGGTTGTTTTTAGCAACTCTGGCTTCAGGCATCTTTCACTTTGATAAATAGCTTTCTGCTGAGCTCAGGGGCCGCCCAGCACAGAGCTTAAGGAACCTGTCCTTGCCGCCAGCAGCTCTACTCTCTATCCCTGCTCAAGAACATGAAGGTTAGCCATTCTAGGAAGACACTGGGTCCTCTGTGTGTCCCCACAGTCTGCACCAGTGTTGCCCAGGCCACCCCTCTACCTTGGGCCTAGACCACCAGGTCATCAGTGACCCTTCCTTCATGGAAAAAATGGGGGTATTTGACAGGATGAGCTGGGGCTTAACTCTCTTGAGGATAAATAAGACAGAAAGAGGCAGGCTGGTGCCCAGTGAGCAGGTACCAGGTGGGCAGGTACAGAAGGACACATTTACAGGGTGGTGATTGAAGTCATATAGGATGAACTTAGTCATTAGAGTCCACATACCGGGTGTGTGGTGGCACCCATGAGGCCAGCAGTGGTGTGGTGGTTACACCATACCATGCACATAATTAGAAGAGATCACCATACATAATGCTGACAGCCATGCTTTATCGCTAGAGATTACTATTAACACATATCACCTGGGAATAGTTACCCACATGGATGTCATACAAGTTCAAAAAAACATATTTGGAGTTCAAGTTAAATATAGGAGCACTGTGGGTGTTGCATCTCTGTTCTTTGATCTAAGGACTATATGGTTGTTGATGACTGTTGTCTCATGAAGAAGGAACCATATGTCCAAGCCTCATTTGTCTTTAAGAAATGAAGGGAAGTGCTGTGACACAGAAAACCTCTGTTCTGTAGGTCTGAAGAGAACAAACCAAAAGGGAAAGGAATGGCCATCTGCCTGTTGATGGAAAGGACAGATGCCCGGCCATAGTCCAGTGTCCCTGAGGCTCTGGCTAGCCTGAGGGGGAGGGGACAGGCAGTCACACTAGCGCCCAGTGCCAAGCCTGGCACTGGGGATCCCTGGCCCAGTACAGTTGCAGGCTGAGAGCAGGAACCTTGGGGTTACTATTGAGGAAAGTGGGGGTGACACATAAAATGGGCTTGTAGGTATGGAGGAAACCAAATTCACATAAAATGACATTGGCTGTAGGCATCACCGAAGACAAACTGCTAAAAATAAGAATGAGACTCAGCCATCTGTTTGAAAATTAAGAATCTAAAGATAATGCTGCAGTTCAGGGGTTTTTCACCTCAACTTTGGGACTGGGTGGGAACGTGTTTGAAAACCTGGCAATTGGAGATGTTCGACTGGCTTACACAAAAAGTTGTGTATTTCCATTTTTCAAGGAGAATGCAGAGATAAGGCTTTGGGAAAAATCGCATCTAGTTATTCAGATGATGTCATTAGAGCTCTTTCTCTCATTTCTCACTCTCATCTCCTAAATCTGTGCTGGCTTCATTTCCAGGTGACTTCTCCGTATGTGGTTAGGGCAAATTGCCTCCAGCTGCTTTAGGGCAGCATTTTCCCCTAACTTCAAAATCTCCTGGAAATAGATTGCTGCTCTCCTGTTGGTTCTTGCTAAGGTCTCCAGGTTCATGCCCATTGTATGCACTTGGATCATGAACTAAGTCTCATCCAGTCCCTAAGACTGACAGCCAAGCCCAGGTCCTGGGCTTATCCTTGGAGTGGTAGATAGATAGAGGGAAGATGTCAGCTACACCCAAAAACATGGTCTGAGAATGAAGGCAGGGGGCCTCCTCAAGAAAGATGAAAATGCTTTTACAAACACAAGAGTTGGGGGAAAAGTCACTACATGAGTGGTTCTTAGTGGTTCTTAAACCAAAGCATCAGTGGAGAACTTGCAGCAACACAATGCTCAGGCCCAAATCCAGACCTACTAAATCTGGGCACGGAGCCCAGGAATCTGTGTTTTAACACCCCCCCCCAAGCAGTTCTGATGCACACTCAGGTGTGAGAATCATCATATGCAGCAGGGGTTCTCAAACATTGCTGCATGGTATAAACACCCAGGAGACTTTTATACCCACTGATGCCCGGCTGCACCCAAAGTCAATAACCTGAATCTCAGAGTGCAGGGAGGGAGAGGGACTTGTACATTAATGGTTCTCAAACCTGGTCGTACCCTGAAATCTCTAGAGAGCAAAAAAAAAAAAAAAAAAATACTAATGCCTAAAACTTTCAAAAGCTCTCAGGTGATTCTTACTTTAAACTAGTGTTAAAAAAACACTTGCCTTCATTATGCCTTCTGAAGTTCCCTGAAAACATTCATTTAACACACCTCGATGCAGGCTAGAGGATCTACACACCCATTTTCTTAAATCCCTTGGCTCCTAAACTTGGTCAGTTATCTTTGTTAATTCACTTTTCTTTTATATTCTTGGTGAGTACATCATTGCGGCTGGCTTCATAAGGACTGCAGTTAATTTTGTTCACTCATGTAGAACTCGGGCCTAGAACAGAACCTGGCACATAGTTGGCATGCAGTGAGTGTTTGCTGGATTCCTGAAGAGGTCCACAATCAGTGTCCTGGCAGTGCTCAAAACTTCCTTATAGGTTGCAGACATTGTCTAGCCCCATTCTGGAAGCCTTCGAGGAGGGCAGCGGGACTCTTGGCTGACTAGTGTCTCACCCCAGAATGTGTCTCCAGCATGGCCAAACTGTGTTGGCTAAATCAACTTAAGATGGCCGGAAGTTGCTAATTCTTTTATGACTCTGTTGAGAGTAGTGTGGATTCCTGGATCAGAGGCACCAATAGAAACAAGCCTGGTGGACCATTTGACATGTACAGGACTACTCTGGGGTCTGTCACTCTGATTTCTATAGTAAGAGTCTTGTCTTCACAAACATCTAACCCAAGCCAGTCTCTGTAAAATGATACCATCAGCTTCTGGCAAAGAACTGTGATAGAAAAGTGATCTAGTGTCACCCAAACACAGAGGCCCAGAGGAAGAAGTAATTAAATTAAAAAGGAACTAGTTACTCACCAAGCAATTCTTGTTTATTTTGCAGTGCTAGGGCTTGAATGGAGGGCCTCATGCATGGTAAGTAACAACTCTACCACTGAGCTATGCCCCCGGCCCCTTGCCAGGCAGTTTTGAAGCATCTTTGAATTTCTGTCAGAATACTCATGTGATATCCCATAAATATGTACAGTGTCTGTACATCAGCTTTTAAATTAATATAAGAAAATGAAAGGACAGGAATGCTCCACAGTGTTGAAAGAGGTGAATGGTGAGCAGATGAACTACTGACTCAGGGACCCATGCCGGAGACAAAGCCTGGAAAATCAGCTGCTAGAAGGGCTGCAGTAAATGTTTTGGGCTAGGCTTGCAAGCAATAAGAAAATAAGTAACACCGGTGTTGTCTTTCATAACACGGAAGAGAGAATGATGGCAGTACTGGGTGCCATAGGTCAGAACTGGGACCAGCACAGTGATGTGAGGGTAAGGATCCTGAAGTCATTCAGGCCGGCTGGGCACGCAGGACTCCTGGCTGTAGGAGCTGTGGAACTGAACTTTCCCTGCACCTTAGGGGTTGGGAAGTTCACCAGGGGCAGATGTCCTGCTCAGCACTGAGCACATTGAGAGCTCTCATGAGGACAAGCCATCAGAGAAGTGGCCGGAGGAGAACTGAGGCTAGTTTTTTACTTTTGGTTATACTGGTTCAATGGGAGTGAAGCTGTATAGTTTCTTCTTCTTTCACTTATTTATTTTTTTTACAGTTAAACCAGTAAAATCTTTATCATGCATGCACTCATTTCTCCATTGTAACAAGGACTCTACTTCATAAGGGTTTGTTGTGTTTTTGGTTAGGCTAAATGAGCTAATATATGGAGAAAACTGTGGGAACTGCTTGGCATGTATACATGCTCAATAAATGTTAGTTATTATTACTCATTGAGTCATGCTACTATCTACTGAGCTTCTACTGTGCCCTAACCATGTGGCAGACATAGTGACAGCTAGATAAATAAAGCCCAAATCTAAGCCTGGTGTACACTGGAAAAGGAAGCCCCAATTCATGATAGCCCCAAAAGCCTGACTCTTTGGGGGGATCTGTTTTGTGCCAGTGCTTACCTTTCTTGCAGGTTGGAGTTGGTTGCCGGGGATCCCACTTCTGGCTTTTAGTTTTCTCACAAACTTGCCCTCTTTCTGACTGTGTCCACTTCCTCAGGCCCCTTTCCCTAAAGCTGGGCACAAAAGAAAGGATGACACACCCGTGAAGGTCACACATAGAGATTCATGAAAGGTCTGGTTGATGTGGTCCAGATCCGCTTAGAAAGTAAGTTTGCCCTTGAACCATGCATGAGAAATAAAGATGTAGCTCGGGGGTGGAGCGCTTGCCTCATATTCATGAGGCGCTGGGTTGGATCCCCAGTAGTGCAAAGAAGAAAAGCACAGGATATAAGCGAAAGAGTGGCAGATCCACCAGGCAGCATGTCTAGGGTGAGATGGTGACTGGAAGCCATCTGCCCTGAGTAAGGCTGTGGCACTCTCACCTAAAGCTACTCCATGTCACCTCTGGAACACATACAGTGGTGAAGTACTTGTCTTTAATTGGTTCCAGGAAATGCAAAGAGTGCCAAATCGTCAATCAACGACACAAGTTCCTGCTGCCCCTAGACCGGTACCAGGACAAAATTTTTGTGTCAAGACTGCATACCAAATTTGAGGAGTTTCAAAACATTTGAGTACCAAGATGTCACTGTACTTCCATAGGTGTCCCCTGTAAGTCCTATTAGCAATCCTATCACATAGGAAAATTTTCAGTCTTTTTTAAATGAGGAAATTAAAGATTAAAAAAGTGAAGTGACTGTTCTAAGATCAAACAGCTAGCTAGTTGGTGGCAAAACTGAACTTTGAATTTGGGTTTATGATGGCAATCGCAACGATGTTGCACATCATCCTTGCACGTGCTGGTAAACAGCTGAGGCAAGTGTGGTGGGCCTCGCCTGTCATCCCAGCTCTGTGAGAGGTTAAGGCAGGAGGATCACAAATTTGAGCCCAGCCCAGGCAACTTAGCAAGACCCTGCTCAGAACAAAATCTTTAAAAAGGGGCTCAGTGAGAAGGCCTTAGGTTCAAACCCTGTACCAGGCAGGGCAAGAGCAGGGGAGTGAGGCACTGTTATCAGGATTGGGGTGAGAATTAAAAGGAAGGAAAGAAGGGCAAGGAAAGGGCCATGCTGTAGGGAGACCAGGCTTTGTTGAGTTTGACCCTCTGCAACCTCTGGCCTCATCTACTGGCACACTTAACCCAGAGTTGAGTAGTAGCCTTTGAGGGGTGGAAGTTGCACAAAAGCAATACCTGTTTGGCGTCTGGGGCTCTGCGCCCAGGCTCCCTGCGCTTGCTCGCTGGCCGCAGCCTCGCGCCGTGTTGCACGGGCTGGCCGGTCCGCGAACAGCTGGACCCTGGAACTCCGCCCCGCGTGGGCCCTCCCTCCCTCCCTCCCTCGCTCGGCCGGCCCTCCTCTCCGCCGAGGTGGCTCCGGCTCCCAGCGAGTCCCGCGGCCGCGGCGCCCAAGTTTCTGCCAGCGCCCGCTCGCATCCGGCCGGCGCCCGGGCCATGCGGGAGCGCTCGGGCCGCGCGGCAGCATGAAGGGCGGCGAGCGGGAGTGCGCCCGAGGGCCCACGGTGGGGTGGCTCCTGGCTAGGTGCTGCTGCTGCTTTCCGTGCAGAGGTGAGCGGCGGCGGCCTCGGCGCCTCTTTTTAGCTAGGCTGGAGGGGCTGGGAGCGCGGGAGGGAGCGGAGAGGGCGGCAGAGGGAGGCTGCTAGGGTCGGGCAGGCGGTGGAGGACGCCGAGCTGCCGGGCTGAGGCTTCACAGTTTCCCAAGCAGAGCGTGCCCTCGGCGAGGTTCAGACTTGGATGGGTCCGGGACGCAGTTACTTCCCTGCGACTTGGTTGTCAGGGCGCCAGCCTGGGCCGGCTGGGGAGGGAGACCCAGCTGCGAGTGTGTGGGTGGGAGCAGAGACGTTCTTTGCCGCTCATTTACATGTGGATCCAGCTTCGGGGTTCACTTGTGACTCCTGGCTATGGGAATGTGTTTGACACTTATCTGTACACCAAGAACTGTGTTTGCCAAGTGACAATCTTCTCCTGGGACCAAAGCCGGCTATGCTTGGCCTGGGCGTTCATTCGCAGGCCAGCATGGATTTGTGGCTCTGGGCCAGAGCTTGGCTCATTAATTAACTGAGAACTCTCTTTGTACCCAATTAGGGCTGTATTTAATTATTCTGCTAATTTTAATGTCGTTGAAGAGACTTGCAGGAAGCAACCAATTTCCCTAAAGCAGCCTGCAAAACGGGATGGGAAGGATCTCAGAAAGAGTTCTGAATAGCCGCTGCTCCAGAAAAAGAAAGTGGTCCTTTGCTGGACAGACTTGAGCAGATGACCCTAACACTGATGTCACTCCGCACTTCAGCTGGGAGACTGGGGAAGAGAGAATGTTTTGTGTGATCAGAAGTGAGCACACAGCCCCTTACTGGACCCTTGCCGGTTTTGAAAATTTCATCTTCTTGCTCTACCCCCACTTACAGCCCCCTGCTCACAGTCTCCACTCCCGTCCTTGCCTGTGCAAAGTCCCAGTGAGGTTTTACTGGCTGCGTTACTAAAGAATGAACTTCACCTGCACAACCCTTCACCATCCTCTGTGCCACTCACACGGCAGAGCCCTGACTATTCCCCCAGTCCTGAGCAGAGCTGTGGTCACAGAAGCTAATTAAATCTCAAGGACCTTCCCCCAGATCAGTACGGTTCATAATCCTAGCATTTGAGTATCTCATTCCCTACCTTAATTAGAACAGCCTGGAACTGTGTGTTATCCAGCTCTAATCGCGAATTCAGATGGAGAAGGAATCTGAGGGGGCAGGGGACCGGGAGCCTTGTTTAGGAATATTCAAACCAGGCTGGGTATTGAAGGAAGGGGGTGTTTAAGAGGGGAGGAAGCAGGAAATGGCCATGGGAAATATGAGCAGGTGGGCTTGCTCTGAAGGCTTCTCTGCCTTAGCCATGAAGGGTTTCCAGGCAGGATTTCTTGGGAGTTCATTTCCTCTTAAGGCAGAATGTGGGGCTTGGGCAGTGCCTATCCCTAGCCCCTGAGCTGTCCAGCTGTGGCAGCCCTGCTCCCCTGCAGGATAATCCTCCCAGGTATCTGAGCCAAGGCTTTGTGAATGGCCCTGTCCTGCCTCACGGCGCTGTGTGACTGACAGGAGGGTGGAGAGCTGGCTCTTGTGTGATACTGGGGACCTGGTGGCTGCAGGCTCTGTGACTAAGGAAAGGGTGTGTGAGGTCTCAGGAGCCAGAATTGCGGGAGGTGGTCACCCTCCACTGCAGACTGAGGGAGGCTGAAGGCCTGAGCAATAAAAGCAGCTCAAAAAGCAAAAAAAGGGTGACAAGGCCAGTGCTTCCTCACCTTCTCAGGAGCTCCTTACCCTTTCCTAGATCTGAAATGTGTGGAGATGAAAAACTGGGGCTCAGAGTCCAAGCAGGCCGAAGGGCTGGGCAGGGTGATAGCAGCTGAGATGTTGGGTCACTCCCCGTGGCCTTCAATTTGTCTAGTGCAAGAGAGCTAGTAGTCTTCACCTAGCCTGCGGGCATCGATTTACAGGCAGACTGAGAAGATAAGGCCTCTGTCAGGCTTGAGTACCTCACCCTGAACCCCAGAGCTCTGTGGAAAGAGACTTAGCCAGCTGCAGCATAGAAGCTGTCAGGCAGCTGGAATGGAGGGTGTTCACAGCAAAGAACCATCTGCCTCCCTTCTCAGAGAAACCAGTTTCTCTGGTCTTACAGACATACTGTAGTTGAAAGGTAGTCTCCCTATTCTGCCTTTAAATAAAGGCAGCAGCTTGTTTGGTCTCTCCCTGCTAAGAGAACTCAGCTGTCGTGCTTCAGGGGAAGCAAATGGGTCAGAGCCCACTGGTATGGTTCCCAAATTGGGGTAAGGGAAGGGGGCTTGCTTGGTTTCTGGTCATTTGGGATTGAAAGGCTATCTCCTCCCAAAATCTGAGAAAGCCAAAGGAACCAAGAAGAAATGGAATGTTCTGGTTATTTTTGACCCAAAACTAAGAGATCTATACTGGAATTTCTATAGCAGATGCTCAGTGGTTGTAATTGTTATCATTGAGGCAAGAGTGAATGATTTAGTGACAGTACATTTGTAGCCTTCAAGTGTCACATTTGTGGGAAATATGAATGAATTTAGTTGAGCTTGTCTTTTGATTTGGAAAAGGGAGAAAGGTGAATATCTTGTGCTTTTCCCTTCCATTTTTTTTTTATTCTGTTGAGCATGGGCACAGTAGGGGTTTGAGGAAACCTGACCTTTGTTTTCCACCTTGAAATTGACATTGAAAGAGAAGAAAACTGAAAGGAAATAGAGATTAAGTGAGAAGGAAGAAGGCAAATACCCTTATAACTGCCCCTTTGAAAGTGAAAAACCGCAAGCGAAAGAATGACATACAGGTGTTTGAAGGGTGATGAATCATCAAGTCACACTCTGGATGGCTTTGGCTAATGAGACTGCCCTTTAACCCGGAAGAAGTGGGTCAGCTCTGGAGACTAGTTATCTTAAAGTTTAAAAGAGCAGCTTGTTTCAGAGTGACAAAAAGGATTTCAAATCATGGAGAAACTGCAGAGTGATATGTCCCACTGGAATTTGTGACTTCTTAGATTATAGAGCCTAAAGATTTTTCTGCTCTTTCTAGGTAGAAGCCAGCTTTAGAGCCTTTTGTTTTCTAATCAGCTTGTACTGGGTCCCTTGAAAACCCTTCCTGATCACTACTCTCTTCTGCTTCTTCTCTGCATGCACGGGCTCCGTGTTTACTGATGTTGTGGTGACCTTGTACCCCAAGCCATGTGCTGCTGCTTTCCTATTTGCACCAGGACAGTTCAGCAGTCTGAGCATCTCAGGGATGAAGAGGGAAGGGGTGACTTAGCCAGGCTAATTTAGTTCATGAGAAAGGTGCTTATATCACCAGCCCACCATCCTTTCCCAACAAGGGAGTGAGTACTGCCTGACTCCAACATCCAAGGTGTGAATAAAGGTTACAAGGTTTCACGGGGCATCCAAAGTCATCCTAATCTATATTTGTTTCTTCTTTTTTCTACCCAGCCCCAGAATCCTTAACCAGGAACCTTATGGCTTAGTGTGAATGTCACATCTGTGGCCTTTTAAATTAACACAGCTCATTTTATTAACTGAATGCATGAGACCACATACCAAGTTCCTTCAGAAAGAGTGATAACCTGAAAGAGGTCCTTGTGTAACACTCAGTGTTGCTCACTTTAACTCACCATTCAAGGACAAAATCCTTGAGACCATCATGCATATTTCCTTTTATTTCTTCATCTTCTGGAAAGTGCCTTGAATATGCTGAAAACTTAGTTGACCATTTAGCATGCAACTGTTTTCCCATGTAAGATGTATCTAGGAAAAGGTACCATGTACACAGACTGTCCCATGCTTTTCTTCCTGTATCTAACTCTCTTAACTGAGTAGTCACTGGGCCATCTGTCATTATCTGGCTAATAGACTCACTGCTGTTTATGCATAGCTTAGTGGAAGTGGGGTGCATGACTTAGATGGGGTGAGGTAGAGATGGGGAGCTGAAGCCACATTGCCCTCATCCAGTGCAACTACACGTCCACCAATCACTGAGAGTCCTGTAAGCATGGCATGCTTCCTTGGGACATGAGTCCTACTTTGGGATGAGAGAATTCAGACTGTGTCTAGCTTTGTCCCCCTACCCCGCCCGTCCCCGATCACTTTCTTTTTTAGTACACGTTTGCAGTACATAATACTTACATTCCTTGTGGGAGCTGGGGCATGTACATGACACATCTTAATTAATTCTTTTTTCATCCCCTTTCCCTCCCCTCCCCCTCTCTCCATCCATCTCTTGATTCCCTTCCTCCTCTTCTCCTTCTCCTTCTTCCTCTTCTTTCTCTTTTTCTTCTTTTTTGTACATATTCACAGCACATAATGCAAAACAATTTGGAATAAAAAAGAAGCAAGCCCTAGGAGCAAGCTCATGTGCTCTGAGCCCACATGACAGTGCTGTAGGCATACCTGATGCGCATGCCTGATCATACGCTCCCATTTCTACTAGGCTATGTATGACCCGCAGTCAGTCTGTTAGCCAGGTAATGACATGTTCCACTTTGTAATATTCCCATCTGGAATCTCAACACTATTCTCTTTTACCCTGAAAATACACCCCATCTATTTTAAATACTGCTCCTCATTCAGTGAGAGAGTGGCTGTAGGGCCCACCTCCCTGGCACACCAAACTCCAGACAGGCCATTTCCAAGGTTGGGCCCTAGAAAAGGCATGGGCCTGAACCCTGGGGGCTTCTCAAGCAGAAGGCACAAGTGGAAAGTTTAGAACTCTTCATCACATCTTCTCCTTTTCCACAGGAGGAAACTTAAATCCAGCCATTAATAACAAAGTCAGAATTAGAGCTTTTTTGATGCTTCTTCCTCAACCTCATTATTCCTGGGTGTGGGACATCTCAACAGAGGCAGAGCTGACCCCACTAGGAAGGGCAGTGGCTGTCCCCATACTGATGCTTGAGTGTTGACTGCACTGCCTGCCTGACCCCAGGAATTGGATCTGCCTGGTCTGCTTTAAGGGACACTTCAGTCCCAAGATCGCAGGGAGCAGAGCAGGTACCAGAATAGCTTGTGTGTATTGTTCTCAGTAAATACCCATGTTTTCTCTCTGTTTTGATTTCACTCAGAAGGTCCCTTTTCCACCTGTGTTGTCCCTGTTCTTGTCTTATTGTGTTGTGTTGGTGTTTTTGAGTCAGAGTTTCACTGTGCTACCCAGGGTGTCCTCCAACTCCTGAACTTAACTGATCCTCCTGCCTCAGACTTCCAAATAGCTGGAACCACAGGCATGCACCACCATGCCTGGCTTGTCCCCATTCTGGGTGTGTACCCTTTCAGGTAGAAATGAATCAGTGAAATGTGTTCTTAGTGTCCCATCTTTGATTGTCCCTGGTTTTTATATAATATATAGTGTTTTAATTCATTTGACAAATGTTTATGTGCTGACTGCATGCCAGTCCTGCACTGGGTACCTGGGAGAGGATGGTACTCATAATAGTGTTTACTGCATTAGGCTGCTGGGAGGATTAGTTAAGATAATGTCTACGAAGGCTTTAGCATAGCACTAGGCATGTAAACTGCTTTTAAAAAGTGCTGCTGTTAATGATAACAGCAATACTAGACATAGACATATCCCCAGGAGACTCCCAGTAAATATTTGTGGGTGCTGTAGGTGACAACACTATCAATCCAAGCTCCTAAGCAACTTCATGGTCTTGGCTTAAACTGTCATGGTCGAGAGTGAGCCTCAATGTGTGGATTGTTACTACACAGGAAAAAAGCTTGTCATCATCTTTCTTTTCATTAAACCGATTTGAGAAACACATACTGCTGCTAGTATCAAAGTCACTGCATTACATAAACAAAGATTCAACAAAAGACGGGCAAGAAGTCCAAGCATCCCCAGTTGTCCTTCCTTTGGGGAGAATACAAGGTACTGGAGAGCAAACCTCGTTTGTTTATTTGTTGTTTTGGGTGCTGAGGACGGACCCCCAGTCTATCTCTGAGCTGCTTCCCAGCTAACTATACCATAATTGAAGTTCAGCTCCTAAGGACCTCAGTTCCATAAAAGTAACATTCACTTTTGCTTGCCTGCACCTTGGCTTTGGCTCGCAGTCTCCTTAGCCAACATTTATTACACATCCTTTATATTTTTTCTTCAGTCTCTTTTTGCCAAGATCAAAACTACAGCCCACTCCTCACAGGCAGCTACTCTAGCTCCAAGGCTCTGGATATTCTACTGAGTTTTGGCCAATGTCTTGTGTCCCTCATGGACAAGGGATAGGTGGCTTGGGTCCCTGCCTGGTCTAGCCACGGCACACGTTTTCATTTTCTGAGGTTGGCACAACTCCAAGGTGGGGAACCCTGGTTACCCCTGCGAGGCAGCAGGGAGGCTGCCAGGTAGCTTTTGCCCCTCAAAGGAACAAAGATCAGAGTTACTGTACAGGTTGTTCCACGTTCTTCTTGCCTGCCTGGTGACCACAGTGAGAAACGAAGGGAAACCCCCGAAGTGACAGGAAGCACAACCTGTTCAGCCTGAAGTTGAAACAGTACCTAGTAAAGCACTGCAGTTTCCAGCTCTTCCCTTCCCTGGGACTGGACAGGTGTGGACTGTGTGTCTTCGCTCAAGCTCCTGATATATAACGGGCTCTCAGGACAGACTTAGTTTCTCTCCTCCTTCCATTAGAACCCTTGTATTGCTTCTGTGGTTAAAAATGTATTCTTTCCCCACCTAAAGGAGAACCAGGCTTTGCTATTAAAAATAGTTGCAAACACTCAGTGTCTGGCCCAGATCTTGCCTTCCAGTCTCACACCTGTGTGGTGCATCATCTCTACCCTCTCTCCACTGCTGTAGAACAGAAATTCTCACAGTGTGGTCAGCCAGGACTGTGATAGACTTGCAGATTCTTGAGCTTAGGACCAGAAACTCAGGAGAACCTAGCAGCCTGCGATGTAACAAGCCCTCCAGATGCTCATAGCCCGCACTCAAGTGTGAGAACCATGGACTTGGAGCTGCTGACTTGCAAGGAAAACCCAGATCTTCTCAGGCTTTTCTCTGTTCGGTTTGTTCTTTTCTCTTCTCTTTCTACCCTCTGCCTGTCTTCCCTCTTTACCCAAAGAGCTGGCTTATCAGCACATGTTATCTTATGTACATATGGTTTGTTTTTGTAATCAGACTCCTTATTCTAGAGTTGTTTCTAATGTTTGCAATTGTAAGCAATATTGTAATAATCATTCTTTTTGTGGTACTGGGGATTGAGCCTAGGCCCTGTGCACGGAGCTACATCCCCAACCCAGTTTTGTAAATAGAGACCCGGTCTCACTAAGTCACTAGTTATCCAGGCTGGGCTCAAACTTGCCATCCACCTGCAGCTACAGATGCAGACTACAGATGTGTGCTCTGTGCCCAGCTGTAATGACCATTCTTCCGCTTGGCTTGGCACATACCCTTAATTGCGTCTTCGGGATAAGTTCCTAGATATGGGACTCCTAAAAAAGAAGACATCTAGAATTTGAAGGCACATTTGTTGCCAGTAACCCCTGACTTCACACCCTCTGAAAGGAACTGTGTTTTCTTTTAGGAGTATTTATGGAAAACATCCTCTGGGACTAGGAATTTTGTGTCTCTCCAACTGTCTCTGTTTACATTTTCTGAATGAATTTAATTCTTTCTATATGAGGGAACACCCTGGCTGAGATTATAATAAACAAATGCCTTTGATTCTTAGGTTATGTACAGATATACCGAGTATAAAATATATGTAAATATATTTTACTGTTGTTCTGAGGTGCAAGGTAATATATCACAGCGATTAGGAGCTCAGATTCAGAAAGCAGGATGAGTGTGAGTCCCGGCTCTTCTTCCTAGCTGTGCAAGTTACGTAAGCCTTTGCCTCAGTTTCTTCGTCTGGAAATAGAAATGATCATGGAATCTGTTATTGGGGTTTTTGCAAGGCTTAGATGAATGGACAGATGCATGTCACTTAAACCTGGCACATGGAAAGTGTTAGAAATATTGGTTTATTATTAATGCGTACCAAGAAGTCTAGGCAGTGTGCCAGCTGTCACCTTCAAATGATTTCATTAGTTTCTTAATCATTTGGGAAATTAAGCTGAGCACCTTTTGTGTCATTCCCAAATATATGAGTGATGTGTGGTAGGTATTGGACTAGTGCTTATAGAAAATTTAAGATGCACCCCTTCTCCCAAAGATCTTAGATTTATATAACTTGGGAGCTGACCCATAAATGTGAAACCTAATAACAAAAAAAAGAATTAGAAGACCAGGTGTGGTAGTGCATGCCTGTAATCCCAGTACTCAGGAGGCTGAGGCAGTAGGATTGCTTTGAGTTGGAGGCCAGCCTGTGCTACAAAGTGAGTTCAAGGCCAGCCTGAACCACATAGTGAAACCCTATCTCAAAAGGACTAAATAAATAAATAAACAGACTTAGCTCCAAGTTCCTATCTGGCTGTTGGTTAAAATAATTATTCAGATGATAGGAACTGAGTGACCTGTGGTTATCTGGAGGACTACTTCTCTGTGCAGTAAAGGGCAGGGAAGGTTTTTGAAGGACTAAAGATTTCATGTGAACAAATCAGTGGCATTTAGGGGACCAGAGAGGAAACAGAACTGTGCTGTCCATTTTAGCAGCCATGAACCACATTGGCTAGTGAAGACCTGAGATGAGGCTAGTCTAGGTTGAGATGTGCTGAATGCACCAGATTTGAAAGACTTGGTCCAAAAAAAAATGTAAAGCATCTTAGTTTTTATATTGATTACATGTTGAATTGATGATATTTTGCAGACATTAGGTTAAATGAAATATGTTAAAGCTAATTTCACCTGTTTCTACTTTGTAATAGTAATTATGGAAATAACATTACGCTATCTGTGTAAATTGCTTCCATCTTTGCAGAGAAGATGGTGAAATGTAGAATGACACCACCCTGTGGAGACAGAGACAGGGCAGGTAAAGGACCGGATCATGCTGAGGAGAGACTCAGCTCTGGAAGAAATCTAGAGCAGGGCCTGTGTGAACTGGACATGACTCTAAAGTTCCTGAAACTATATCTTACCCATTTTTCCAGATTTGATCTTTCAGAGGTCTGTCCCACAGTAGCCACTTCCATCTGATGCTTACAAATATACAGAGAGATTCAAGGGACCCTCTACCTCTGGAGGACCCACTCTATCTGAAACCTCAGTGTGATTCCTAGAACTAGAGCTGACAGGCAGATCCAGCTGATCCTGATGAAATCAGTCTACCCCACTGGCCCAGAATATCTAAGCAAGGCCAGAAGACTTTGTTGAAACCTCCTAATGGCCTTGCTGTGACTTTCCAGGCCAGATAGAAAATCAAGGCTGATTTGAAGCCAGGCCTGAGAGCCAGTGTGCTCCAACCTAATTAGGGTTCCGTGTGTCCCTGCCAGAGATCCATCAAGGTCTGTGGTTGCTGGAGTGCTCCTGACCAAGACTTCCCAACTCCTGGTCATTGACTGTTCCTCCAGGGACTGGGAGATAGTCAGAAAGAAGAATGGAACAAGGCTCTGCCTTTGTTAGTTTACAGTGTAGAGAGTCCATAGATTGGGCTGTGTCACACACACACTTCCAAAGTGGTCTCAAAGAAAAGAACAGCACACTCTGAGAATACCTGGGAGGGAGGGGAAGAGGTGAGTTTTGGCTTAGCCAGAAGGCACCCTGTCTGAGGAAGTGACCTATGTACCAAGGGTCTTGTTGCCACCACTTTTCTGGTCCCAGGTGTGAATTGTTTGCATTCTGGATCAAGTTTAAAGAGTTACCCTAAAAGGTTTTACTAAATAGTAGAAAACATAAAGAAAATAAAGTGAAAGGAACTTAAAACCAGATAGCTTTGTGGCATATATGGTTTTTCACACCTTCCTAGAAGCTGCCTTGCTTCAAGAGCTCATGTGGGCTGGGTGTAATGATGTGCCTGTAGTCCTGGCTACCCAGGACGCTGAGGCAGAAGGATTGCTTAAACCCAGGAGTCTGAGGCCATCCTGAACCACATAGCAAGACCCCTCTTCAAAAGAAAAAAAAAAGCTTGTGTACCATTCTTGGGTCTGCAAATCTCGGAGGCACGTGTATACTGGTTACAAAGGATCTTTGCTGTGTCCTAGCATCCTTTTGGAACTGTCATCTTGTGAGCAGAGCCCCTTTCTAGATATCTCAGCACTGGGACCTAGATTAAAAGGGCAGATCCGCACTCACCACATCACTCATCACTTCCTGCAGCCGGGCACCATGCGTCATGGCCTGAGGACAGGTGTCAGCCCAGCCGAGCCAAGCCGAGTGCTGCTCTCTGGGCACTGTCTTGTAGGCCTGCTTCTGTGACATGTGGGACATTGTACTTAGTCATCTCTACAATCTTGTCCAGTTCCTGTTGCATAAAGGGATTTAGAAACCAGAGATAATCCTGCTCCTTCACTTAGGTTCTGCTTGAAAGAGTCCAGCAACATTTCAGCATTGTTTTCTCTTTTCCTAGCATTTCTAATTTCTAAGTTCCCATTTTTTTGTGCTTTGGTTTGGAAATTCCACCCTCTTCCCAATTAAACTTGCAGCCAAATAGTGCTTCCCTCTGAGAGTGTCAGCAGCCAGCTGCACCAGGGCAACTGAGGATCTTTTCGCATAGCCAATGTCCCAGCTCCTTCCCAGGAAGGTGTTCAGTCTAAAATTAGCTATGACCCTCAGCCAGCTGTACAAGCCAGGGCTCCAAGAGCAAAGTCAGAGCTGGACTGTTCTGGGATGTGTGTGTGTGGATGTGTGTGTGTGGATGTGTGTGTGTGTGTGTACATGAGGTGGAAGGGAAGGGAAGCAAGGCTCCCCAAGGGATTTGTCTAGCCCTGGGGGAAGAAGAGGAGGAGTTCAGGGTGGGGAGGCTAGAGTCACTCTTGGGACTACTGGAGTGTCCTACCTTGGCTGGGTGCCTTGGAGAAAGTCTGCCAAACACTCCACCCTCTCAGATATCTTCCACTGCCAAGCATCAGTGACAGCTCACCTGGGTTTGTAATTACCAGGGCTTCTTGCCACGCATAATGCCACAATTACATGCTCACCCTTGACTCCCATTCTGGAGTCACTTCTCCCAAGTTTACAAGCTCCAACCCACACATTGTGTTATATTGATTTCAAATCTTTTTGGGCTGCCTGACTTGTACCTTTGTGTAGCTGGCATCTTTTTCTGTGTCAATGGGTGCATATCACAGAGGAAGGAAGGGGACAGTGTCTGAAGTCCTAGTTGTAGAATGGCTTTGCCAAGTCAGGTATTAAAAATGTATTTTAGGGTCTGGGGATTTAGCTCAGCAGCAAAAAGCGCCTGCCTGGCAAGCGTAAGGTCGTGAGTTCGGTTCCCGGTACGGGAGAAAAAAAAAAAAAAAAAAACCAAAAAAATAAAAATGTATTTTAACTGTAAATCATTGGAAAGGATTTAGCTCATATAGATTTAGTTACACTTGTAATTTGCATGTATAGTCATGATTAGCATCTTATGTGCAATGAAATTCATATAGACATGGTGTTTTTAGAGCGACATTAAATTATTACTCAAATGAATTAATCTTTATTTTTCCATTTGGTCTCCAGTAGCTGTTTTGGAAGCAGTTTAGAGGCAGGTTTGGAGGGCCACCTTGAATATACATGGCTATATTCAAAATGCCTTTGCTGGAAGTTGAGAGGAGAAACAGACCACAAAGCTTCTAGAGCTGGAGTTCTAGTTGGAAAATGCCCAGCTTAGTATCACAAATGGACTTGGCTAAGAAGGGAGCATGTGCCAGTTGGCTCCCTGATGCTTGTCTGTCAGTTCTTGTAAGTACACTGGAGCTGTTCGTGGGCAGTTTTCTCTTTATTCAGGTCTCTGAGCAGTGCAGGGATCAGGGAGGGTCAGAGTGAGTTTCTCCCCTGGGCTCAGCACTCACTAAATGTGATGCCTCCATGCTTAACTTCTCCATGCCAGCTTCTTCCTGTACATGTAGGAAAATACAGGTGCCTATTCCCTGGGATAGTTGTAAGCATTCAAATGAAAACATGTTTTCAGGATTGCTCAGCATAGCTCCAGGCTCCTTGGGACATAGGATATACTCAGCAAATGCTAGCTTGGGGGCAATAACATTCTGCCCATTGTCAGACGTATTACTATGTTACAGGGCCAGAGTTGTAAATGAGCCACTAAGTGGAATAGGGTAGATTAGTAAACATTTCTCAAAGCTTTCAAGGAAAACAGATATTTTGCCCAGTTTTTGAGACCTAGGAGTATCCCTGTTTAAAACAAGTTGCTGATCTGATGGAACCTAGGGCTGATTCTTGGTGACAGTTTTAATAAGAAAGATGAAAGTTTTCCTCCCTATTCCTGGAAACCAATGTGTTGGGTTCTTGAGCAGTTGTTCAGCAGTTCACTACTAAGGACCTCCTTATTTATTTATCAGTTTATTTTGCTCCAGTACCCTGTATTAATGTTCAAAGGTGATCATTATGGACATGTTCCTACAATTACTACAACTATCTGATGTGCTCTTGTAAGTATCAGACTCTAAAATTTCTGTTATGTCATCAGCATCTCATCAGAGCTTTTTGTAGTCAGTAACCACATTTATCACTTTTAAATAACAACAAAGAAATGACATTTTGGTTAAACATACTATTGGTTCAAGTTATAGTTTACAATGGGCTTTTTGCAATAGCAAAAATCATTGCATGTTCAGTAGCAAGGAGGAAGTCAGAAGTTCCCCCAAACTTACTTTTCTTGGGGCGCTTTCCCTATTTAGGTAGTATCTCCATCCTTGAATTAGTCCCCATGGACCAGGGAGTGAAATATTTGAGTTAATATAGAGCCAACGCCCAGGGGTGAAGATCGAGCAGAGACAGGAGTTCAATCCCTGACTGGCAGAAGTTTAGGTGCTCTTAGGAAAGACGTGAATATGGTAAGGTGGCCGGCAAATGTCCTCTAAGTTGAGTGTCGACCTAGATCTGCTGAGAAACTGCAGTGAATTTAATTTAGGGACAATAGGGGTGCCTCTGCTTCTCCTGGAGTAGCTCACAGGACAGCAAGACCAGCTCTTCCAGAGGAGGGAGAACAATGTGTCCAGCCTTGTGAAGCAGTGATACATCTGGGTGTTGAGGGGTCAGGAAGGATATTCTTCATCTAAGCACTCAAGCAAAGCAAATAGCATGAGGAAGGCCTGGATGGGAAGGGAGTGGATAGAACTGATGAACACATACCAATATATGGTGTATAACTGTAGCATCTGCAGGTCTTCAGCTTTTGAGACTCATTCTATACATTTCAGAAGAATTAATTTATGCCAAGTTCTTCCTTAATTTCAGAAAGAAGGAGGTTGAGACTCAGAGAGATTTAATTACTTTCCCAAGAGCCTGTGGTTAGCAAGTTGAGCCCTGTCTTCTTCTCCATAGTCTGCTTCCTCTACCACTGACCCTACTGCCCAACTTAATTCCAATCTCTGTGTCAAGTTCTTTTGTTTGTTTTCTTTTATTACTGCAGTAGAATCTAGCATAGTCCCACATTGTGTCTCTTTAGTCACACGGTGGGTTCACAGTTCCAGAAGCAGCTTTTTCTGTGGGATATTAGTTTTATTTGCACATCTAAACCCTGTGCCGCCAAAGCTCTTAACATAAGCATTGCCTGGCATACACACACACGCTTTTACACCCTAAATAGCAAAGACCTAGAAATGTTTGTCTACTTTTGCCAACATCTGACTGTGATTATCTTTAACCACAGTCACACTTGTTTGTCTCTTAAAATAGTATTGACTGTCCTAAGGAAGTTGCTCCAAGCCATGACAGCCTTCCCAGAACTCTGTCTGTGCAACCTGCCTTCTCCTGGTAGCTATAAGTAGTGAGCAACTGACTCCTATCAGCACTTGAGTCCTTCTTTAGGATGCAAGACCTGTCCTACTGAGTGGGGCGTGTTACCTCCTGGTGCCTGGAGGCATAGATGTCTCTCTGCCATCCTTCCCCCCAGTCCTTAGCTCTTGCCCAGGCTGTAGGCCCATATCCAAGGGTTGATTTCTCCAGAGGACAGGGGCCTAAGGGCCTGGCCATGTCTGACTTTTGGGGTTGGCCTCAGCCAGTTTTTGACATGCACTCTCTCTTCTCACACCCTCCACCAGCAAGGCTATTCAACTATTGTGTCCTTGTTTGGGAGTTCTGCCTCAGAAAGTCAGCATTCCATAGGCTAATCTATTAGGGTTGTTTGGCTTTGAAGTAAAAATTAACTCATTTTGACTTGGAACTTGATGGGGCTAAAAAGAGGTGAATGAAGAAAGTGACTTTAATTTATAGTTTCTATCTATGCTCGCTGCTCCCCCAGCGATGCCTCCCACTGAGCAAGGAACAGCTACTCCTGGTAGAGCAAGTGGTCTCACTGAAGAGGCTTTCTCAGAGGCTTCATTAGAATAAAAGAAATGAACACCAGCACACGCATACATGAAATTCTGTGCTTACCCTTGGATTCCATCACTAAGGGTCCTTTTCTGAGACAGGGTGACATGGGGGTGGCAGGCCAGAAACCCCGGAGTAAGCATCCTGAGCGGACTGAGACCAGGGCTGCCTCCTGCCCTTTAGGCGTGGTCCGTGGTGGGAGCCTGGGCCAGAGGGGGCTCAGAGCTCCTGGCCCTTTGAGCTCTGGCAGGTGCCACTTCAGGCTGTACTTCTCTCCTGAAACCTCAAAGATCATTTCTCCATAACCTTGTGGTAGTAGATTTAAAAGTTCAGGTGCTTAATAGTGGAAAATAGATTTGGAAGATGAAGGTTTCAAATGAGCTCCTGAAAGCCCTCTAAATGTTTTTATGATCCTTAAAATAAATTATCCTATTAAATAAAGAGAATGAGTACTGTGCAATTGCATTCTATTGGGTTAGAAATATTTCAGTCCTTTCCTCACTCAGAATTTGAACCAGATAGCTTTAAATTCCTTTTTTGTATGGAACTAATAGCTGCATTATGATGTGGTACTTGTCTGAATGGAGCCCAGAACTGTAAGAGTGTAGACTTTGAGCCCCACAGACCTGCCTTAAGTACTGACTCGGAGAGGAAACTTAACCTCACAATGTTACAGTCTCTGTAGAAAAGGATAACAGCAGCATTATGTATGCAGCGCATTGTCCATGCTAGGCAGGAATGTCAGTGAAGTGCTTAGCATGTCTGGCTTGCTGTATTTCTCAACAAAGGACAGCATATAAGAGGTAAGTTTAGGTAGAAGTGATGGTTACACAACAGTATGAATGTAGTTATTTCCACTTAATTATATAATAAATAGTCATTAAGATAGTAGCTGGGCACAGTAGCACACACCTATAACCCCAGCACTGTGGAAGGTTGAGGCAGGAGGATCATAAGTTTGAGCCCACCCAGGGCAACTTAGTGATTTAGTGAAATCCTGTCTCAAAATTAAAAATAAGGAAAGGGCTGGAGATGCTCAGTGTGAAAGCCCTGGGTCTAGTCTCCAAGACAGCCCCACCCCACCCCGCCAAAAGAAGGTTAGCCTGGTAACTTTTAAGGTAATGTATATATTTTTTACCTCTATTTAAAAACATTTTCATTTATACCCACCCAAGAAAAGAGAAGTGGGTATATGAGAACAACTTATTAACATACACCAAATGTGAAGGGAATATACTAAATATGCTAATTAAAGGATTCTAAGTGGTTTAATTTTGTTTCTTTAATTTTTTTTATTTTCCAAAATTCCTGTAATGAAGATTACTCTTATAACTAGAGAAAAATAAATTACAGTAGAAATTTAAATAAATAAGAGCATAAGAAAGTAAAACAATCACAAACCACCCACCACCCACTTTGTGTATGCATGTGTGTGATACTGGGGATTGAACTAAGGCCTTTCATTCTGAACTGCATCCGCAGCCATTTTGTTTGTTTGTTTTTGAGACAGGGTCTCACTGAGTTGCTAAATTGACCAGGCTGGGCTCAGATTTGTAATCCTCTTGCCTCAGCCTCCCAGGGTTCTGGAATTATAGGGAGCATCACAATGCCAGCTCCACTCAACACTTTTTAAGCAATTCCCAAGGCCACCCTAGCCGCCTGTCCTGGTGCAGGTCACAAGTGCAGCCCTTCCCTGCCCCAACCCCTCCCTTCGTCAGCTGTTTACGAAGAAATTGGGTGGGACAGGGTGAGGTTCCTTGGGATCCCACCCCTCTGAGCCACAGTGACTAAATGTGCCATGTCAGGTTTTTTACTCCAAACTCCCATATAGAGTTTCAGTACTTTGGGTTTTTTAGGAGTCTTCTTGTTGATAAAGATACATGTGTACAGGGGGCCTTTGTAAGCCCCTGTGCATCACCTCCAGCAACATTTGTTAGAACACCAGGAGCAAAGTGCCAGTTGGATCGGCCTACAATGCCATCCCTTCCTTTACAAGCTAGTAAAATCCCCTCTACCTCAACACACACACACACACACACACACACACACACATACACACAAAGCTATCCTCACCACTTTTTCCAGCACCTCCCCAGGGTTTCATTGCAAGGCCCACTCCAGTTAATCATGACCTTTACCCTCTTGGATTATCTCAGTGCCCTGTGGACTGCTTCTGATTATCTCCATTATGAATTGTTTAAAGGTCTGACTTACGTGTTTGTGCATTTATTCAGCAAAAGGATACTGAACCTAAATGTACCAAGTTTAAATTCAGAGTTGTACTAAACACACAGAGTATTAAAATCTCATTGGTTGGAAGTGGTGCCCAAAAATTAGGCTTTGCGATAATTACCACATTGCCCATGTTTGGAGCAGTCCTAGGTCCTCACACTTCAGTTCCAAGTAACAGTTACACTAGAGTGTCTCCTTTCCTATTTGCAGGTCCCATTGGTGACCCAGAGAGCAGGGAGCAGCCTGGGAGCCACACGGCCTGACATCCACTCCTCACCTGTCTGAGGCTCGGGCTCATGCATGGTGCATTCACTGAGCTATGAAAATGCCCAGTAGCGATATGTGTGGCAAAGCTTCTTAATCTTTCTCATGGTCCAGTCTCCATAAAAATTCCATAAAATATGGGAAACTTAAAAGACAAGCATAAAACAGAAGTTCTTTGAAATTCCTATTTTAAAGTATTTTTCCTAACATTCGAGTAAGGTAAATTATATCCCCAAATGATACTATCCATAAAAGTAAGTTCTGGATGGATTTCAGACAAATGTAATAGACATTTTAAAGAAAGTTAAAAAAAAAAAAAACTTGCAACCTACCTAATAGATAAAAAAAATCCAATAACCCAATAGAAAAAATAGGCAAAGTTATGAAGAAGCAAGACTTTTAAAATAAGAAACTTTTAAAAAAAATATGTAAGTAGTTAGAAGAATGCCAATAAAAATAAGATTGTCAGCCTTCAGGTTGGGAAAATTATTGTCATGAGGAAGGCATAGACATTCACACACTGGCTGGAATATAAGTAGTCTTTCTGGAGGGCTATTTGACAGGATCTATAAAGACTGAGAATGTGAGGTATGAGGATATAGCTCAGTTGTAGAGCATGCATGAGGCCCTGAGTTTGATCACCAGCACCCCCACCACACGGAAAATGTGAGTGTGCTTTACCCAGCAGTACCACATCTTGGACTGTACCCTAAAGAAGTTCTCCATTTCTCTCAGGGTGTTCCAGGGAGAATATCTATAATAGCCAGTAAGAAGATGTGCAGTAGCATTGTTTTTGATAGGAGAATGATCATGGAATGGTTTCCCATGGAGTGGTATGCAGTCATCTAAACCAAACAAAAAAAGAATACAGACATGGATAGTAATGCAGAGAATAATTTAGCATATATACTAGAATTATATACTGGTTATATACTGGCTATATAACATGGACCAGTCAGAAATTAATGATCACCAAGAAAAGGAAATCATATCTCATCATCTATATCAATACTGACCCTTTTAAACCACTCCAGTGGCTTCCTAGTGCATTGAAATAAAGGTCCAACTCCTCACTGTGACCCGCAAGGCTTTAGGTCTGGTCCTTGCCTCCTCCTCCAACTTCATTTCATGACCCTCCATGACAAGCCACGCTGCAAGGACAAGCACTTCCTTCAGGTGACTTGAACATTCCAATCTCATTTGTGCCCCAGGAACTTAGCAGTCTATGCCCTGGACAGAGAGCCTTGTCCCTATCTTCACAGGGCAATTTCCCTCCTGCCTCACAGATCTCAGCTTAAATGTCATTTCTCAGGAGAGTTTCTCAACAGCTACTTATCCTGAAGAAACCATCCAGGCTCTCTCTGGCCCTTTAGCCCATTTAATTCTTTAAATATTGTTCCACACTTTTGGAAAATTCCCTAATTCAGTCATTTGTCTATTATCTGACTCCCTCACCCCCACCCCAACTAGAATATCAGCTTCCTAACATCAAGGACTGATCTGTCTCCTACTCTGCTGGAGCCCGTGCCAGGAGTTGTATCTGGTATATAGAAGGTACTCAATAAGTGTGTTCAATGAATTAACAACATAATGTCTTCATACAAGCAAGTTACATAAAGTGAGCCTATGGGAGTCCATACTTAAGTTAGAGCCATCATGATGGGGCAGTCTAGGCAGGCTCTTGGGAAAGGGTATTCCTATAGGGAAAGAGATTAATTATGATATGTATTTCCTCTTCAGGGTTACCTGTGGTGCAGGACAACCCTCCATCTCAGTCACTGGGAGGGAGTTCCAGCTGTGTAAGGAGGAGGTAGCCTAACTGCCATCGGGCAAACTAGTCCTAGATGTGTGTTTGGCAGTGGAGTATTTGGATCATTTTAAAAACTGTAAATATGATGTCTTTAGCAGACTTAGAGTGCCATGGTTCATACTCCTCTTGATTGTTTGGTATCCAGTTCCTTTTGTGTAAGTATATGTTTGAGACAGGCTCTCGCTAGGTAGTTCAGGCTAACCTTGGGCTCATTATGTAGCTCAGGCTGGCTTCAAACTCACAACTGTCCTACCTCAGCCTCCCAAGTGCTGAAATTACATGTGTTCATCTCCACACCTGGCAAATTCCTTATACTTATCTTACCTGTTGATAAGACAGGTTAAGACATTTGAGCTGACATTGGAGCTTTGCTCTTTGCTCTAGATAAGTAAGTGCCCTGTTCTCTATCAGCCCAATGGCTCCCTTGGATGTTTTTCCTGATTGAAGTTAAAATTCTTCTAGTAAAGCTTACGAACTGCTACAGAGCAAACCTGTCTTTCCTGCCCTAAAGGTAGGGGATGTCTGTAGGTTCTGGTCCCAATTATGCAAATAACCTACATGTTGTAATTGAAGAGTGACCACAGTGAGTCTTGTGGTCCCCTCCTAATCCAAGCCTTAGCTCTTCTTGTGCCTGAGGCTTACCATTTGTTAGACAGGTAACCCAATTCAACAGTTTTTTAAAGTCATAGCCAGAATTTGAGCTCTCCTCAGGTTGTCACTGATCTCATTTCTTTGCCCTTTCTCCCACTTTCACATTGTTAAATCTGACTTGTGAGCCTGGAACTATCTCTATCTACCAGTATCTGAGACCCTATTTCTATTCTTCATCTAAGAGTCTTACTAGCTGGTCAGCTCCCAGACTCAAGAGCTACCAGTAAAAAAATAAATAAATAAATAAATAATAAAAAAATAAAAAATTTTTAAAAAAAGAGCTACCAGTGTTGTTTGTCATGGGGACCTTTCTGGGTTTATAGGTAGCACATTGTAAGTGGTTAATACAGCCAGCCGGAGTTGAGTTTAGCCTTTTGTTATACATTGAACACTTTTGTTATACATTGTTCAGGCTCTCTTCAATGGGGAAAAAAAATTACTCTTCTGTCCTATTTGTGATTAAGAAATTGTTTCATGAATGAAATTCAGTATTTTACATCGGACTTACGTTCAAATGACATTTATAGGTAATTGGCCATATATATGCCCAAGGTTAGGGAAAAAAGAATTGTCTGAGAATTTTAAAATACTGGCTTGCCAGTTAACTGGGTGGATTAGAACATTGCGCCAGTTACAGACAGCACCTTAGAGGATCAAAGTTGATATCGCTAGAAAAAAATCAAACTGATACTATCTGCCTCCTGAAATTTTGCATCATTTTGAGAAGTTTTTTCCCAAATGCTACCTAAATTTAATTACGAGGAGACATCTGGCAGATCCAGATTGAGGGCTGGTCTACAGAACAGCTACTGTATTGTCA
The DNA here is from genome assembly GCF_000276665.1 of Chinchilla lanigera. Lineage (NCBI taxonomy): Eukaryota > Metazoa > Chordata > Mammalia > Rodentia > Chinchillidae > Chinchilla > Chinchilla lanigera. The sequence continues at coordinate 23,714,631 of NW_004955427.1, forward strand.
GAAAAGATGTGCAAATCATAAAAGACTTGATATTTTTCTATAGAGGACATTATTGGAATTGATGCCATTTGAATAGCATATCAGTGCTAAATTTCTGGTTTTGCTCACTGCTGTGGTTATGTAAAAGAATATCCTTGTTTTAAGAAACTATACATGAAAGATTTAGGGACAAAGAAGAATCTTCTCTGCCACTTATTCTCAGTTCAGAGAGAGGGAAAAAAGCAAGAGGTAAAACGTAAGCATTTTGAGTATCTGGGTAAAGCGCATGGAAAGTCTTTGTATTGTCTTGCAACTTTTCTTTGTCTCTGAAATTATGTCAGAATAAAATAGCTGATACATACTGTAGCCACACGGCCCCGTGGGCCAGGCATGGGTTCTCCTAGCCACGGTTTCCCTCTATGTGGAGGCTGTGCTTCTGGGAGGCAGCCGGCTGGAGAGGGGCTGTCTGGGACCCTTGTGCGGGAGGAGCACCTTGTGCGACTGCAGAGCTCACTGTGCTTGCCCAGGCTCAGGCTGAACTCGGCCTTGCTTGTTGGCTACACTTTCCCGAGCCATGTGGTGAGGGCACAGAGGAAAACCTTCTTGGCACGAGTGCTTGGGAGAAGCGGGCCCAGGTTAAGACCAAGTCTCAAATTAGGTTAAATCCGAGAGCCCCTGACCCTTCACATTCACTTTCCCATCACAAGGAGAATACAGTTTACCAAAAAAGGACACTGAACACCGGCAGCTGCTGGCCTTCAACCAGCTATTTCTTCCTCCAGTGGGCTTTGCTCTGTTGCTCCTTCACCCTGCAGGTTCCCTAGGAGAGTTTCTAGGGCAACATTTTCTGTTAACCAGGACTTAGTTACAGTCTGCGGCTCTCCAGTCACTGTCTTAGCTCTCTGAGGAGGCCTGTGGAAGTTCCCTTTGGCTGAGGTTACTACTGAGGGCCCCTTTATCAGGTGACTTCACGGCAAGCTTCCCCCTGGCTCGAGGCACACTTTGATGTGATAGAGCACAAGCCTAAAATAACTGGACTGGATGGAAACGTATCTCCTACTTTGGCCTTCACAACAGGTTTTGTGTTTGACTGACAGCCCTGCTGTCAGGGCACCATCCCTTGAAGTGTGAGTTATCTTTGTACCCCAGACTGAGGTGGAATACTAGACAAGATCAATGCCAACACACTGGTTTCTAGGACATATTAATAGGAGTTTGGTAAATGCTCTGTGTTCCCTCTGGAATCAGCATCTACATTAGCAAACTAAAGGTTCTAAGAAGTCCTGCAGTAAAGAAGCAGGTAACTTTGTTTAATTCATCTTTTAAAAGGGCAACATCTAGAACACCTTAAGGAACACAGGAAGCACATCTTATACTGATGGTCATATTGCTAAGTTTAATAAATGAGTAGCTCACCAACATTGATGGTTTCTTAAAGGTCCTTGGGCCTAAAACTACTCAGATTCCAATGACATTTTTTTTTGTCCTTAGCTATTTATCACTAGCCGTGTAATGACCAAAGAATTTGTGCTGTAGACACAAAGATGTCCGTCCTTAAGGACTTTCCTTAGCAAGGCAAAATACACAAGCAAATATTTATCAGTGCCCAATCAAAGGCACAAAAAGTTCCTGTCAGAGCAAAAGGAGATGCTGGGCTTAGCCTGTAGTAGTCAGAGGTAGGCTTCAGCCCAGCAGGGAGCTGTGGGGTGGGATCCTCAAGGAGGCACACAACGTGGTCAGCATGGTGATCTATATACGCAATTAGATTCTAGAAGAGGTTTCCAGGCCCTGGCATACATCAGAGATCCCTGAAGGCTTGTTAGACCAGACAGTGCTGGGCCACCCCATCAATTCAGATCTACCAGCTCTGAGTGGAGCCCCCAAATTTGCATGTCTGCTACTGCTGTCCGAAGTCAGGGACCACAGCTTGAACACCTTGTATTCCCAGAGAATAGCTAGAAGTGGGGGCACAGGCCCGACCCCTGAGTAGTTTAAGTGTCAAGCTGACAACTTAGAGCTTACTGATCACATTTGGAACAGGAGCTTGAACAGAGTGATACAACTGCTCTCATGGCAGAAATGTGAGGAATGGACAAGTGGAAAAACTGAATAAAGAGGTCAGTTTAGAGGTTGGTACATAGTTAAAGCAAGTGGGTTGAGAAATCTGAAGTAGGGCAGTAACAGAGGGAATGGAAAGATGTCAGCTGCAAAATCTTTGTCAGTGAAGAACTGGTAGGAGAGAGAACCTCACAGTTCCCCTTGCTTTTCTGCCGGACAGTCTTCAGTTATGTACTCCTACACTCATTTGTACAGCACCATGTAGAAGCACTGTGATGATTAAACAGGGTTGGATTTGTATATATTCGCACTATTTGAAAAAAAAAGGGGGAAATATTGCTGCATAATTCAGCAGGGTAAACAGTGCCTTAAGTTTACTTAACCTACTTCAGGGTTGTTTGAACCAATACCCTGGACTACTTTACCAGGAAAATTTGGTTTACCTGCCAGTGTGGAGCTTGGGAGGGGTGCATGTGGAAAAAGCTGGGATGCTCCCCCAAGCCTCAGAGCTTGACAGGTGCCATGTGTCACAATCAGATGGCCCTCCTGAGCTCCTGACATCTCATGGATGAATGCAGACTTCAGGCATCTTCAGTTCCTGCTTATCTACCACTGCTTATCTTATTGCTTATCTACTCAATGCCCTATCACGTGAAAGTACAAATCATTTTTTATTTGTTTATCCTTTGTTTTTTGTTTGCTGTGTATATTTAGGGTATATAACAGGAATTTATAGGGTACCTCCAGATAGGAAAAGGTTCCTATAGTAAAGTGAATTAACATGCTCATCATCCCATGGAGTTATCCCTTCTTTTTGTGGCAAGAGCAACTAAAATCTAAACTCTACTCATTTAGTAGAATCCCAAATACATTTGTATTAACTGTAATCCTCATCACACATTAGCTCTCTAGACTTGTTGGCCTGATGTAGCTGTTACTTTTTATCTTCTATCCTACATTCCCCCACCTCTGCTGAAACCGATATTTTATTCTATATCTCTGTATTCGCATTTGTTTTAGATTTTCTATTTAAGTAAGACTGTACAGTAGTTCTGTTTGTGTCTGCCTTGTTTCATTTAGCGTAATGTCCTACAGGTTCATCACTTTGTGGCAAGTGTCAAAATCTCCTTTTGAAAGGCTGAATAATACTCCATCGTTTTATATATATATATATATATATATATATATATATATATATATATACGTGTGCACATTTTTTTTTATCATTTGTTAACAAGCACATAGATTGTTTCTGTATCTTGTTTACTGTGAATAATCTTGCAAGGCATGAGGATACAGGTGTCTTTATAAGGTTGTGATTTATTTTCCTTTGGGTGTGTTCCAAGAAGAGAGATTTCTGGGTCATATGAGGCCAGTGCACCTATGGTAGTTCTGTAAGATATGATCAAAATATATGGTGAACATTTAAATTTGTTTTAAAAATTATATTCAGTAAAAGACATATTACCATTAATCTTTCTCAGAATACTAGGCTTCATTTCAAACAGTTATTCCATTGTTCTTGCCATTTTCTGAAGCTATTCTGGAAATCTTTCATGTCTTTATGAGGTGCGATTAAAAAAAATACCACGAACGCTGTTGCTGAGTGCCACCTAACAGAAAGGCTAGCTCGTAAAAACACTGTGTGCCTTCATTCACCAGACCTGGCACTGTGCAGCTTCTAGGTATTTCCTAGAGTCAAAAGGACCACGAAAGTAAACATGTTGCGTCCATTCAGGACACCGAGGCAGCCGTGACAGTGCAACTGAAGATACTCACAAAGGAGGCCCTCCAGAACTGCTTCAGAAAGTGGCAGGAACCATAGGATATGTGTGTTCAAAGTACGGGGGAGAGCTTGGAGAGGGGTTAATGGTAATGTATCTTTTACTGAAACAGATTTTTTTAAAAACATTGACTATGTTTTTCAGTCACATCTCTTAACAAGGATAGGGGGTGCTGGGATTTGAACTCAGTACTTCACACATGCAAAGCACTTATCCTAGCACTGTGCTGCATTTTCAGCCCTGGTAGTTCTATTTAAATTTCTGTAGGAACTTCTATATTATTTTCTGTAATCGCTGCACCAGTCTACATCCCCACCAGCAGTGTACAGGGTTCCCTTCACCAGCATTTGTCACTTCTTGACTTTTTGACAATAGCAAGTGTGAGATGATATCTCTCAGAGAACCTATTTTTCACAATAAGATTTCTGTATTTTGGTTTTATACTCATGCGACATGTCCTTTTTCTTTTGGTCTTAATTTGTAAAGTTTCACAGTGGTCTTTTGGTGGTCATATCTGAAAGAATTTAGAAGTCTTTGAAGAAAATTTTTTATCTGTCATTTGAATGAAATGTGTGTTCCCTTTCCATAGGCTGTGTCTGAGTCCAGGAGAATGGAAAGGGTATGTAGATTGAAATGGTGTGTACAATGTTTACCCTTGGAAGAGCAGCAGATCTGTTTTCACAGACTTTTTGCCTGATCTAATAAGTCAAAGTTATGAATCCAGCACAGGTAGCATAGAGACCAAGAATATGTAGCCCTTCACTTCCAGAAACAACTAGATGGGTGGAGACTCAGGTGATACAGCAACATTCTTATAGCACCTTGTGTTTTTAGGGTGTGCTTGTCGGGGATGAGGGTGGAGGTTGTTGCCCTTTGAGGGCTCTTCCCATCTCTGCCTCCAAGAGATGATTTCTCACGGGAAACTGCAGCAAATGAGATGCTGAGGACAAGCACTTGGGAACTTAAACCTTCCCCCCTCTGCCTCCAGTGTCGCCCTGACCAGTTTTAAAGCATGGAGCAGGGCTAGGGGTAAGATGCCACTGAAGGAGCCACAATAGCTGAGGGAAGTATGGCCTAAATTAGGACAAAAATCGAGAGACTTCATGTAGATTAAAGCCTGAGGAACTGAGTGGAGATTGTTGCGTCTGTTGGCAAAGATCTTCCTATTAAGGGCTAATGTCCCAAAGGGCTCTGAAGATGAAAGGATTCCTGCCCGCCCCTTGTTTTTGTTCTCTAAGTTTAATGGTAAAAATCAAACACTGATACTTTAAATCCATAAGGGTTTGGATGTACAAAATTTATTTTAAAAAAGTTCTCAGTAAAGTAGTGAAGTAAAGAATTACAGGTCAATAAAGGAATCATTGGAGAAGATACGCCTGAATGAAGTTCAAGAGCTTTTCATTAGAAGCAGGAGGCAGGGGCCTGCACTATGCATTTGAGACTTGAGTATGACTAAGAAATGGGAACAAGAATATCCTTAGCCAAGATGTGTTTGCCAAGTTTAGTCTAAAACTGTGGTAGGAGTAAATTGCCAGGGCAACAAGTTTCCCAGTATTAAGAAACAGCCTCTCAGAGCTGGGTGTGGTGGTGCATGCCTATAATCCCAGCACTTGAGAGGCTGAGGCAGGAGGATTGCTGCAAGTTCGAGGCCAGCCTGAACTGCGTAGAGAGATCCTGTCTCAAAAAGACCCCCCAAAAAAAGAAAGAATCTTTCTCTCTGTCTCTGTCTCTGTCTCTCTCTCTTTCTCTTTCTCTCTCTGTCATTTACTCTTTCTGTCCCCTCAGAAGCTTCCTTCATTCCTGAGCATCAGGCTTGCCTGGAAGCCAGACATACCAAGTACCAGTGGTACATAGCCTCAGGACCTTAGCTGGATATGGCCCAGAGCTTGGCTTCTACAGACAATCCCTAAAAGGCCCAGCAGCCTAATTACACACGGCAGTATTTACTGTGCGTCTGGTGCTGTCTGTGCTTACAAATAAACATAGATTTACATATTTGTTACCCAGGGAATTTTCACCCTGGGCCTTCACATCGTATTACCCAGGCAATTGCCAGTGTGAGAAATACTAAAAAAGTTATTTCTAGAAAACAAAGACATCAGGAATGGGTATGCAACCTGTGCAGATAGATGTATTAAAATGCATTGGTCTCATACAGCTCAAGCTGTGGAAAGCAGTTACTGTGATTTTATGATTACTCCTGTATCATCCGAGCTAAAGTGAGATGAAAGAGCAGGAGGTTAAAAGACCTTTCAGTTCCCATGGGTGATAGAGTCCCTGATGGGTTTCTAGGTTCTTGTGCTTGATGAACAAAGAATTGGACATGGCATGCAATGGTAAGGAAAAGACAGCAGTTTTATTTACACGACAGTGCACCCAGAGTGAGTGGGCTCCGCTGGTGGAAAGACAAATGACTGGATGGGTGTAGGTGTTGGGTTTAAGAATTTAAAATGCTGCTTAGGGGTCAAGGGCTCCTCCCACCTGGACTCCCAGAGCTTGGCTGACAATGTGATTGACAGGGTGCTGAGTCTGTATCTATAATTCACTCTGTTACAACAGGATGTATGAGATGCAGTCCATACATTCGAACTTTCAATGAGCTCCAAGTGAAGACAGGTTACTAGAGGCCCTGCCAGAAAATCTGGCACGCATTTCTCCTGATTGAGACCTTGGAATTCTCCAAGGTGGACCCAGCGGTCTTCATTTTTCTTATCTCTGCCTCAGTTTGGTAGGCCTTAGGACAAAGAGAGGTGGTTGGCCCTGGGGCATTGCCTGGGTTCAAGTGAGTGCAAAGGAGTGGTCCTGATTGTACTATCTTGTTACTTCTGTAAGTATCTAATAGATATTGGGAATCTTTGTTTGTTTTGTTTTTTGTTTTTTCTCCGGTACCGGGAACCGAACTCACGACCTTGCGCTTGCCAGTCAGGCGCTTTTGCCGCTGAGCTAAATCCCCAGCCCCGATATTGGGAATCTTTGTAGTTTCTCCTGATTTCAGTCTTTGGAGTCAAAGTTTCCAATACAGTATTATAATGACCAGGGAGTGGGTGAGAGAAGCACTGACAGACCTACTGAGCATCTAGATAAAATAGGTGTGGTTGTATAGGGCAGCTAGGGTTACATAGGGCAATCTATCCAGAAGGGTGGGTTGGAAATGGCTTTTCCATTTTTAAGTTGTGCCATTTCATCAAGTATGGAAAGTGTTCGGCTACATTAATGAGTTATGCATCTGGGGTGCTCACAATCCACAGAAGCCCTGGATACTAACCATACATATACTTACTGCAGCATTGGTATACACAGTTGGACTTTATAGTGTCCAGCACACACACACACACACACACACACACACACACACACACACACACGCCTAAACTCCTTGGATAAGTGACTTTTTTATATGCTAATGAGTTGACTGAGCACTGGCAGCTCTCAGAACATGGCTTGGTCACAGAAAGACCAAGGCAGTATTAGAGGGTTGGGACTTTGAACCTCAACCCTCAATCTCTGGAGACAAGGAAGAACTGAAAGTTAAGTTGGTCATGATTTAGTCAATTATACCTGTATAATGAAGCCTCCATAAATACCCCAAAGAAGGACAGGTTGCAGGTTCCGGTAGCATAACATGAGGGAGAGTGTTGTGCCCAGAGGGGACATAGGGCTCTGCAGCCCTTCCACATGCCCCGTACATCTCTTCATTTGTATCCTTTGTGAAATCCTTTTTAATGAACAGGTAAAGTGTTTCCTGAGTTCTGTGAGCTACTCTAGCAAATTCAACCTAAAGAAGGTATTATGGGGCTAATATGGTTTTCCTCCAGGGTGTACTTTTATCTTGCTTTTTCCCTTTTACTTGGCCCACGCAGACACTGCAGAGCCAGTTTCTCACTCTTGTACTTTTTCAAATAAACTTAGCCACTGCTAAAAAAAAAAAAAGTATTGTAGAAATCCTGCTTTATAGCCAATAAGCAGAAGCAAGGGTAGAATAGCCTGGGGCTTATGAATGGCACCTGAAGGGGTGGCCGAGGTTGGAGCCCTCAACGTGGGGATCGGATCTGATGCTATCTCCAGGCAGATAGCTCCAGAGCGGAGTTGAACCAGGGGACCCTCTGCTGCTGGCTGCTGTAGAACTGATTGCTAGCTTGGCATGCGGGAAAATCCCCACATCTAGTGTCAGAATCCTGGTAGGGAGAGAAACTGAGTTTGTTGTTTGTACTCACCTACTCTCTGAGTCCCAAGCATAGGCCTTTCAAGGAATCTGTTCCTGGTCTTTGGGGACACTAAACCCACAAAGCTAATGGAACTGTCTTCTCTTTTTGTCAAGGAGGTATAGTCCTTCTTTACTTGCAGATTACTTTGAGGGCAGTAGAAATGAGGCCAAATCAGTATTTATGATTAGAAAAATAGTGAATGACAGGCTGTGCTAGCATTCATCAAACCCCATATTTGTACTTTGTGATCATTAGTGCACAGTGTGTGCTCAGAATAGTTTTGCAAATTTTACACAAGACCAATAAAAAAGCTTCTTAGTCCAGTATGGTGGTGCACCCTTGTAATCTCAGCACTTGGGAGGTTGAGGCACAAGGATTGCTTCAAATTCAAGGCCAGCCTGGGCTACATAGTGACTTCAAGGCCAGCGTGCCCTACAAAGCCAGACCCTGTCTCAAAACAAAAACAAAACCCAGGGTGGTATCTCACACCTTTATCTCAACAGTTTTCCAGCTGTCTTACCCCGAAGTCTATCAGAAGCTGCTGGTGTGAAGGACATTCCACAGGTCAGGAGTCATGTGTCTGTGGTCTCCAGCCAGTAACCCATGCTACTTAAATTACTGAATGTGAAAGAGGTGGATTTGTAAGTTACAAAATGATGCCTACATCATTATACTTAGATAAAACACAAATAATAGTGTCATCAGATCTCCTGGTTACTCCCAAAATGTTATCGGGCAGCTCCTTCTAAAACTGCCTCGCCAATGAAATGTTACCAAGTTCTGGGCTGCTCATCTCTCCTGCTGGACTTAGATTCCAGGTTCTTCTCATCCCAAACAGAAAAAATGTATAAAATGAGCAAAAAACAGTGGTAAAGTTCATTCAAAAAAAGTAACAGTGGAGAGTGAGGGAGAAACTGGCTTTGTGCAGTGAGCTTGGGCCAAGTAAAAGGAGAAAAAGCAAGATAAAAGTACATCCTGGAGGAAGCAGGGCAGGCTACCATGAGAAAAGTCACAATAGCAGGCTCCTTGTAGTGCTTGCACCCTTATATGTTGTCCAAATCTTGAGGAAATCTGTAAGAACTTCTACGTGTGGGCCATGAGAAGTGGTGCTGGGATCCTGTGTCTCAGGCTAAAGTCAGGTCTAGGCCACCCTATTAAGACCTTGCTCCAGTTCCCGAGAGAAGTCCTCACGCAGGGGTTTGGGAATTATTCTGCACATGTGTCCTGGGATCTGGTAATTAACAGGTCATGGCTACTTCCCTAGCCAGCTTTGCCATGCCCTAATCTCCTATCTCAATACTATACTATGTTTGCATATAAAGTAAATGTCAGACAGCTTGGATGTGAAGGATGCATACTAACTTCAGAAGAGACATCATCCTGGCAAGTAGGGTATGGGATTACAGAAGAGCAAAAAAATAGTAAATGTAAAGTTTCAACTCTCTCTGCAATTATTTCTTTATTATTTTGCGAGAATGGGAATTGAACTCAGGGGTGCTTGGTGGGCACTCAGCCACTGGGCTATATCCCTAGTCCTTTTGAAAAAATTATTTTATTTTGAGACGGGTTCTTAGTAAGTTATCCAGAATGGTCTCTAACTCACCATCCTCCTGCCTCAGCCTCCTGAGTAGTGGGATTCCAGGTGTATGCCATGACATCTGGCTGTAACACTTTATTTTAAAAAAAGGGAAATAAATATGGCAAAAATGTATACATTTATCATATCTAGATGGTGAGTACATGGATGTCAATTTTTTTCTGTATATTTCTTTTTTAAAAAATTGTTCATAGTAAAATCAGCCTTAAAAAATGATTTTTAAAAATGGTACCAGAAATTAAATCCACAGCCTTCACACTGAACTCCATCCCCACCTCATTTTTTTAGCTTATTTTTTAATTTTTAGACAGAGTCTCAGTAAGTTGCCCAGGAGGGATCTGAACTTTCAATCCTCTTATTCCAGCCTTCTGAGTACTGAGAAGGGTGTATACCATTCCTAACTGATTTTCTTTTTAAATCTAGAAAGCTTGTCTCTTTTATTTCCTGAAATGTCCAGGGATACATCTATCTTCCCACTTACTTAAAACAGATCTAAGCTTCCAGGCCAATGAAGGTGCATTGATTCAGAGCCCTGGAGTGGGTTTAAGGATGATTGAATTCTGTCCTAGTTTTGTTGCTAAGTGGTGACAGTGGCTCTCCCATATATAAACTCTCATTGCCTTATGTGTACAATTAGTGGAGTACACTCAGACTACTTTCAATATTGAAATTTTATAACATAAATTACATGTACATTTATCTTTGAAATCTTAAATAGACTAGCAACTGGATACCCCTTTTTATAATTGTAGACTAAAGGGAGTACCTGGAATGAACATAGAGAAATATTAAATATATGTGCCATGGATTAGGCCACAGTTTCCTGAAACACTCCCATTTTCTATTTCCGAAGATGGGAATCACAATAAATATTACATATCTCAACTCAGGATTACTGTATGTGGAAATCATATTATCATAGTTGTTGCAAATCAATCACTAAACTTAAGATACTAGAGCCAGTTCTGGAACAGCTCATGGCAGCCATTTTCCAAAGATGGCAAGAGTGTAGTGCATAGTCTTTTCTCTGAAGAAGCAGTCAAGTGGGTAGATATTTCTAAACGATGCCACATTCTTTTATAACCATGCATTTAAAGTGACTTGGAAATAGGTCTGTTTCAAAACAGATCACTAACTAGGTGATGAATCATAAATTGCTTCCTAGTCTTGGATTCCCATTTCTTGGATCATGGTTAGATGGCTCCAGTTATTTACTTAGAGTAAACTTGAAACAGCAAAACTGAGAACACCTCTGATTTTTTTGAAACTATAGCTAACACTCTTTAATGTTCTGCTCTTCTATTCTTGCCATTAATTTATGCAGAAAGCACAAAAGGAGGACCAGATGACAACAAGGGAAGAGGAGTGGTCATTCCAAGTTTGCATTTGTGAATTTCAAATTCAGGCTAAGAGCCACCTTGGATCAGAAAACTCAGTCATCTCTCACCTGTGACAGAAAACACTGTTGATGTGGCTGGGCCTCTACTTCTTCTGTCACAGTATCTACTGATGAATCTTAAGTTTGGAGTCCACAGAGCTTGGTGTATCCCTGAGGCCTGGGGAATGAAAAGCCTCTGCCTTTTATCACAGCAAGATAGCAGAGAGGCCCTGCTCCTACTCCCATGCTCCTGGAGATGTTTATCCCGCAGGTTCTGAGGACAGGAGTTCGACCCATACCAAACACTTCAGAAATAATGTCAACACAACCCAAGACCACAGCCAGCAAGGAATTTTTTGAGATAAGATTACAGTTTTGTCCTTAAAGGGAGGCCAGCCAAGTCAGTCAATCTCCAATTATTCCCTGAACAGAGCAACCCCGTAGGTTATCCTTCATACCAAGGAGTTTTAGGGGCTCAGTTTTGTGCTTCGAGATGCAAATACTCTGCTGCTGTTTTCCAAAATATGCACAAAGCCCTAATAATATCTAAGGAAGTCCTAGCAGGGGCAAGGCCCGCCGAACCTGTACTCAGTGCCCACAGTGTCAGCCAGTGATGAAGACTGGAGACACGTCTCTGATGGCAACAATATTTGTTGATCTTATTTCTTCTCTGTGGCTGCACAGAGCCAGAGGACCTCCAAGGCCGGACTAGAGTTCTAGTCTAGTCTGGGCTAAGTCACTACAGGAAAAGGTGGCTCAGTCTTTGAGTAGGTGTGAAGAGCCACGATAATAATTTGTGCAAATAGGTAGTCATATGTTTGGTTTAAATATCAGTATGAACTGGCGTTGTCAGGCACCCACATGGGTGAAGTAGAGCTGGCCAGGTGCTGTCCTGAGACCATATTAGTGGGGCAAGAGGCACACGTGAGACCCGGCCTAATTTGTCACCCAGACACTAACACCATTTGCTGTGAAATGTCGCACATTCATTCCTTTGTATTCCCTGCACTCAGACCTGTATGACCTTTTGGATTCTAACCTCCCTTCCCTGGGCTGTGCTGTCTGTGGTTGCCAGATTAGTTTACAAAACAAGCAAAAAGCCGTCTTTTTTGTCATGTTTTGTCCCAGTGGAGTCTCACAAAGTTCCTATTCCTCCACGTTATTATCAAATGTCTTCTTGTATCTTTCCATCCAGTTTCTCCTCCATTAAGGGCCTCTCACCCGTGAGGCCCTTACGTTTCAATTTTTCTGTCCCTGTGCTTTTGTCCTTGCTGCCCCTTCCTTTGGGAATCTCTTCCCCCTTTTCTTCTGTTGCGCTACATCTCTTGCAGTAACCTTCTTCCCACCAGCCCGCCCACACGGATCTGCCCTTCCTCTGCACTCTGCTCCTCAATTTGAGCCCATGCCAGCCCACTAGCAGTTAATCATAGATGGCCTTGTGAATTTGTCTTTCACCTCAGGCTCTGTCTTCCTCTTTCATTCTTTTTCCCTCCCTCTCCCTACCTCTCTCTACTATTGTGTGTACTTATATATATAGCAGGCTAGATAAGAAGTCTACGGAAACAGAGCCTGTGTCTTGTGTACCCTGAGAACACAATGTCACAGGTACTCAGTGGCATTGTTATAGTAATTCTTGCTTGGCTCTTTGGCTTGGGGGCGGGTAGATACTGAGGATTGAACCCAGGCCCTCACACATACTAAGAGAGCTTTCTACCACTGAGCCATGTCTCCAACCCTGTTTAAGCTTCTTAATTTTGAGACAAGTTCTCACTAAGTTGCCCAGACTAGCCTCAAACTTGCAGTGTCCTGCCTCAGCCTCTGAGTAGCTGGGATTATGGTATTTGCCACATGTCCAGCTTGCTTGGCCTCTTGATTTGCATCCTAATGTTCTCGTGTTGCTGTACAACTTGTAGAAGTCTTACAGTCCTAGCTTTTCCAAGCCTGGCAGAACCAAGAGTAGCATCCCTGAACAATAGGAGCAGGGAAGACACAGAAGGGGCCTTACAAAGCTTTCTTTTGAATAACTCAAAGCTGTTCTGTAAGCCAGTGTAGGTGGAGTCTATACTGATCTCCAAATGTATGGGTTTTACATTACAGGCACTTGCAAGAGATTAAATAAGTGTTGCCTGCTGTGCTTTTCCTGCATTCCACATCTGCTCTGGGCCTTTTCTAGCCCTTCTGCCCCACCTCAACAGTGTGACTTCCCCAGGACTTGCTCTGCCTCCAGCCTCACTCTTGGCCTCAATCTGGGAAACCTGGAGATCTGGGCAGGCCTTGGCATTAAGGGTCTAGGGGTGTGGTTTAGCGTTCAGGTCTGACAGACTGGCATTCAGATCTCACACTGCCCCATAAGCTGCATGTCCTTGGGCAAACCAACTAGTTTCCCTAACTCTGCAGTTTCATCTTCTGTGGAATGAGGATAATAGAACTTACAGAGTTGTCGTGAGAATGAAATTACGTAGTCCATGTAAAATGCTTAGGCTATTGCAAGTACATTATAACACTGAAAATGGAGTGCCAGCTTATAAACAATATGCTGATTTCACCCATTTAAAAACAAAACAAATTCTTGATCTCCAATCACCATCCTTGTAAAACAAAACAAGAATTTTCTACTCTGTTTCCCTCCTCTTTCCTGTGCTCTGACCTTCTCTCTTGTCAAGCGTGTCCCCTCCATTCCACTATAGCTGCTTTTTTGCAGAGTCACCAGTGATTTCCGTGTTGCTAAGTTTAAGACTTCATTCTTAGGTCAGTGCTATTGACCTGTCAACCAGCATTGCACATAGTTGATTTCTCCCTCCTCCATAAAATGCTGTCTCCGTGCAGCCTCCGGGACACCCACTCTTCTGCTTGTCTCCCTTTTCTAGCTGCTTCCTTGTATTCTCATCTCCTTGCTCTGGCTCCCAACTTCCATGTCCATGTCCTTATCCATATCCATGTCCATGTCCATGTCCATGTCCATGTCCATATCCATATCCTCTGATGACTTCACCCAGCTTCTTGGCATCGTGTCCATATTGACAGCCCTCCAGTCATCTCCACATTCACTACACTTTCTCCCCTGAGCTCCAGACCTGATATCAAGCTGCTATTCAGCGGCTCAAAGCAGATATCTAATGGGCTTCTCAAACATGTCTGAAATTAAGCTCCTGTCTTCCTCTCTCAAACCTGTCTCTCTCAGAGTCCTCTGCATCTCAGGAACTTCATCCTCATAGCCATTCAAGGCAAGAGCCTGAGTTGTCCTGACTTCTGTTTTCATGTCCTATGCACAGTCCATCAGAAAACCCTGTAGCCCCACTGTCAAGAATCTGGTCTCTTTTAACAGCCACTGATACTGCTTTCCTCCGACAGCCAGCATCTCTTACCTGCAGTAGTGTGGTAGCACCCTCACCAGGCTCTTCATTTCCAGTGCCCCCAGTGTGGATGACAGAATGATATAGACACCTTTTAAAATGTAAGGTAGATTGTGTAACCTGGGCTCAGACTTTTGATGGTTTTTCTCTCCAAGTAAAAATCAAAGGCATGATGCTTGCCACCACACTACTGCATCCCAGTCCCTGTTGTTTTTGACCTCTTACTACTCTCCTGTTGCTCACTCCATCAAAGCCACCCCACCACCCTTACGTCCTGCCCAGCGATTTCTGGACCTGCTCCTCTGCCTGCCTAGAATGCCTTTTGCCGGATGACCATGTGGTTCATCCCTTGCTACCATTAGATGTAGGCTCAAATACCAAGCCCTGAGACTTTCCCTGACCAACTGTTTAATTGTATTCCCTCCTTGCTCCCCCTACTTTTTTTCCGTATAGCTCGTCTCGCTATCCCTGATACTATGTAGTTTACTTATTTTATTGTCATATTCTATCATACGTGTTTCCCACCAGAATATAAACCCCATGGAGGCAGGAGGTTTTGTCTTCTGTTTCCACAACACTTCCATGGTGCCTCACATATTAAAAATTGAGTGAACATCGACTATTACAGCTGTCCCTTTACTGGAGTTGACAGCTGATTCTGACCCTCTGGCTTGTGTCCTAGTCTTCTGAGGATGGAGCTGTCTTACTCCCAGGCCTGCCTTAACTGCCTCTGACCTGGCTATGTCTGTCTGTTCTTCCTTTTCAGATGCATATTCTCATTCCTCTGGTGAAAACGGGGGCAAGTCTGAGTCTGTAGCCAACTTGCAGTCCCAGCCTTCCCTCAACTCCATCCACAGTTCCCCTGGTCCCAAGCGCTCCACCAACACCCTTAAGAAGTGGCTGACAAGTCCTGTGCGTCGGCTCAACAGTGGGAAAGCGGATGGGAACATCAAAAAGCAGAAGAAAGTACGCGATGGTCGGAAGAGCTTTGACCTGGGATCTCCCAAGCCTGGGGATGAGACACCGCCGCAGGGAGACAGTGCTGATGAGGTACTTTCCAGGCCCCAGAGCCTTCTGTCCAGAAGGGACCTCTGACATGCTTCCTTCACACTTCTGTAATCCAGCCCAGTGCTGGTGAACCTGTGCCATGCGTGCCGCAGCAGGCTGTTTGTATCATTGAAAGCCCTCAGAGGTTCACCACCACTGATAACCTCAATCAGTCTCCAGTAGTTTATCATCCGGAGCCTCTTTGGTTTGAGTCCTCTTTATTCTTGAGACTTGGACAGTTTGATTTATGTAACCAATCAGGGACCGAGACTATCCAGCAGACAGAAACCACTCTGCCAGTTTTGGAGATAGGAGCCTGGCCTGAGGGGACAGAGTTGGTCCCCTGCCTCTGTCAAGAACTACGTCAAACTGACCAGACCTGTTTATGCTAAGAACGATACAGTGAAGACTATTTTACTCTGAAAACAGAAGACGGCACTTCTCATTGCTCAAGACTAGTGTCAGTTCTGGGTCATTGTAGAGGGGACACCTACAATAAGCAGATGAAGGTTCAACAAGCACTGTTCCAGCTTAGTATGGGCACAGCCAGTGGTGAGCGGGCTTCATGAGAACCAGTGCAGGCAGTGCAAACCCGTACTGGAAAGGCCCAAAAGACACTGTGTTAGCCAAAAGTTTAGGTTCTTGGAGGCTCACAAGTTAAGATTCTATAATCAAAACATATTGGGTAAGCCGGGCATGGTGGTGCCTGCCTGTAATCCCAGCACTCAGGAGGCTGAGGCAGGAGGATTGTTGCAAGTTTGAGACCAGCCTGGGCTACAAAGTGAGCTCATAGCTGGCCTGAACTGCACAGCAAGACCCTGTCTCAAAAAGACAAAAAAAAAAAGAAAGTCATATTGGGTAGGCTGGGTGTGGTGGCACATGCCTGTAATCCCAGCACTTGGGAGGCTTAGGCAGGAGGACCAAGGCCAGTTCAAAGCCAGCCTGGGTACAAAATGAGTTCAAAGTCAATTTAAATTACACAGGGAGACCCTGTCTCAAAAAAACAAAAACAAAAAGCCCAAACAAACAAGAATATATGGGGTATGTTTTGGTTAAGGATGAGATCCCTGTTTTATCTGGATAACTAACCTACTGCAATTAGGCTTAGATGAGGCTTAGAAATTGTTAAAGCTTAGAAACTCTTCCTGATATGTAATCAGACTCTCTCTTGTAATTTTATGCCATCTGACATGCTTCTCTCTGGAAATGGCAGAGCATAGTAATACCTGGATTGTGATTTAATAACCTCTCTGGCCACTCTTTTAGCTGTTTTCTTTTCTAATCAGGTAGATAGGTTTTTTCTTGTGTGTTCCTTACTATCCTTTAAAATAGACAAGTGTGTCCACATTACAGAAGGAAATGCGGCTGAAAAGATGGGGTGTATTGAAAGAGAAGTTTTCCTCATGTGCATTTTTAAATGTCAAATTCTGAGCCATTGGAATCTATGTGAAACAGTGACTAATGCTGTGCTTTTGTTCCAGAAGAGCAAGAAAGGTTGGGGTGAAGACGAGCCAGATGAAGAGTCACACACTCCCCTCCCTCCGCCCATGAAGATCTTTGACAATGACCCCACCCAGGACGAGATGGTAGGACCTCTGCTTTCTCACCAGAAAGAGCAGTGTGTAGCATATGGAATTTCATTTCATGTGTGATGTTGGGGTTAGGGGGTGGCACTCTTCCTCCTTTGGTCTGAGCTCACATGAATCCATAGTGATATGAATTCTGTGTTTGGTGGGTATCCTCTTCCCATGTCCTAGAGGTCTGACTTCATTTGGGCAGTGTAAAGGTGTAGATAGAATTCTTAAAGTGGGAATCTGGCTGGGATCTCGTCTTGTTAATAAAGGGTTGTGGCCTTGTCTTTGGAGGCAGCAGATTCTAAAAGGAACTCCTTGTCTCACAAAGGAATCTGTGGTGGTTCCAGGTGGTGACCACTTTGTTGTATCTAATGATACAACCTACATCTTAGTTGTCTTCCCTGTGCTCAACTCACAGATTCGATCATGATGTCTTCCAGCAAGGCCAGTGGTGTTAAAATTCTGCAGGTTTAGCACACAGGGTAGAGATGCTGCTAAGGGGAAGTTGTGTCAAAGATAGGCCAAGTGCAAAATGCCAAATTGCCCAAGTACTTTGTTTTGCAAAATTCCCTGACTGACTGGAGTCTATAATGTCCCTGGCCACTGTGGCTGTAATTGGCTGGTAGTCATCTCAATTGTTCTGGAGCAGAGACTCACGTTGAACAGTACCGACCTGATGGTATTGACTTTCAGGTTCTGACCTGGGGCACAGGCCTGTTTTGACTGTTCTTCATCCCTGGCTCTTCAAGAAGCCTGCTTTTACTCCATTGTGCCTTCCTGACCTTCTCCTGTTGTGGCTGGGACTCTTGGACTCCGTGTGGCGGTGGTGGTTTCAGTGTTTGTTTGTCCTTCTCATTCGCTTTTGGAGCATGTGGTGCTGGCAGCAGTTGCTGCCTGTTCTCTTTAGTGCTCTGCACTATACTTGGGCAGCCCAGCATGTGTACAGAGGAAACGCACCTTCCGAGGACCACCTAGATGCAGTTTAAAGGCTGTCTGCAGATGCGCCAGCCTTGCTGGTGACTCCCCAGTTCTTATTTAGCTTCTGTCTGCTCTGCCATTGCTTGTTAACTCATAGCCATTACTTGAGGTCTTTCTAGGCTAGAGAGACAGTTTAGAGGTAACGTGGAGCCTCCTCCGTGGGATGCACCCACCTCTTGAAGTGCTGTTGCTGGCTGTGGCTTCCTGAGCCAGCCTTCTGACCTTGGACCCTTGGGCAGAAAAGGGGCAGGCAGCATGGCATTGTGTCCATCCTGGATTCTTAGAGGCAAATGCCTGTATTTCATCCAGGGATTTCCAGAGGTCTGCCCTAGTAAAATGTTCCGTAAACAGTGAGAGTATATGTGGGGAAGGGGCTATTGTGGGGAGAAGGTTCTCGTGGGGAGAGTGCTCTGGTGTCTGGTGTCTCGTTATCTTCCACTCCACACAGCTTGCGTAAGATAAGGAAAGGTCACAAACCCTCTCCCTCTAACTCCCTCAGGCACAGCTTGTTTGGGGGAAATGGATATTATGTTGTTTCTAGATAATTTTTAACTGAGAACACAGACTTACCCTGACATTTGCATGGCCCTTTTCTTAGCCACAAATAGGGCAGGGGACAGCAGTCCATTTTTAGATACTTAATATCCCTGAGACCTATTTGTTAGATTTCTGTACATTTGTTTTTCTGAAATATTTGGAATTGGGGTGAGCTTTAGCACTTCTAGCAAACACAACTGAATTTATGAAAACAACTTTTACAAGAATGTAAAGGGAATTTTTCAAAGTTCATCCACTATAATTTTTGCATTTTAATTTTCCATGTTTTCCTATAAGCTTTGTTCAAATGTATTTCGATTATAATATGCATGTGATGTGTTCAGTGCTTTACTGTCATTTCCTAGAATCTTATTCATTTTTCCTTTATAACTATGACTTTAACAGCTGGAGAATATGTTGCTTACTTGATGTTCCACAGCTTGCCTGACCAGCACCTTCGTGGGACATCCTAACACGCGTGTCTAGTCTTTGCTACTCTGAATAATCACTGTGTACATACAGCATTTGTTCCTCTGTTGGCCATCCTTGGGATAAATGCCCAGGAATAGGATTACTTGATAAAATAACTTGGTTTTCCAAGTCATTATTTTTCCTGCATCCCCCAGAAGAGGAAAAAGACATTGTTAAATCTTTCATAATTGCCTTGATTTGATTCCCTCACATCTCAGAAGCAAAAATTTAGTAATTAGGGGCTGGGGATTTAGCTCAGCGGCAAAAGCACCTGCCTGGCAAGCGCAAGGTCGTGAGTTCGGTTCCCGGTACCAGAGAAAAAAA
>NW_004955427.1:23734015-23765879 GCF_000276665.1 Chinchilla lanigera
AAAGGAGAAACTTGAGGCCAGTTAAAGGTCAGTGTCCCTGGTCCTTACCCATGTCCTTGCTTGAGAACACTGTTGTTCTGTGCTCTAACATGCTGGCCAAAAGTGCACACATGCATGTAGGACTGCCCACTTCTGCCTCAGGTTCTTCTTGGGTGAAGCAGGAAGGAAAATCCAGCCAAACAACCAGGTATGGCGGCACAGGCCTGTAATCCCAGCAGCCAGGAGGTTGAGCCAGGAGCACTGGCTGCAAGTTTGAGACCAGCCTGGGCTACATAGTGAGTTCAAGACCAGCCTAAACAACATGCCAAGACCTGGTCTCAAAACAAAAGCAATAAAAAATAAGCAAACTAACAGATGAAAGAAGACCACCCTTCATTCAGAGGGAATTCCCAAAGAGTTGAGCAAACAGCCACATGAACAAGTCCGTCCTGCTGGAGCCAGGGAAACAGGAACATGAAAGTCCTTCACCTGAGCCGCCCTTCCCTGGGTATAGGCTATAGGCCCTGCTTACTGGGCAAGGGACGTGAAATAGCTGCTGAAGTCTTTCATTACTTCCTACTGCTCCAATTTTGGGCCTGGTGAGAGCCAGCTGTGTTCTGTGAAGGGCAGAAGTGTGTGTGTGTGTGTGTGTGTGTGTGTGTGTGTGTGTGTGTATGCGTGTGTGCATGTGTACAGAAGGGAGAAAATATGGGGAGAGAGTATCTAGCTTGCTGGTCTCTGAGAGCCCTGCCCTTAGCATTTCTACCTGGCACATAGTGAAGACCCACATGTAAGGCTACAGGAAAGCAAGGACTTGGTCTCCTCTGGACACATTTGAGGCTGTTTATTGATTCCTTTGAGATCCTGGAATAGAAGGGGCAGCCATGCATTGGCTAAAGTCCTGTTGGCCCTCAGAGTAGTCGCCTCTGCCCCCAGGTCAGTAGATGTAGCCATCGCCTGTGGCCTCCCAGGGACTCGGTGACCCTTTTTCTCCACTCCTTCAGAGGCCTCTGGAGAGCCCAGTCCCGTCCATGCCTGCTGCTGGCCAGAATTTCTGATAAGGCTGGGCGGGCCTGTCTGTATCCTCCTACTGCTCATCTCCCTATTATTTCTTCCCTTCAAACACAGAGCTTTTCTTCCCGCCCTGGCCTTGGACTTTGGACCTTCTGCTTTGCTTCCTAATTGCTATTCCTGTTCCTGGCTAATCTGCTTTTCCTTTGCTGCCCGATGTCTTTCAGTCCTCCTCTTTGTTAGCAGCCCGGCAGGCTTCCACTGAAGTACCTACTGCTGCAGACCTTGTCAGTGCAATAGAAAAGTTGGTCAAAAGCAAGCTGGTAAGTGAGGGTCCTGGAGGCAGTGCTATGTGTGTCTCACTCCATGTGCTCCCAGGGCCTTGCATCTGCCTGCCATGTCCTCATCTGCATTTATCCTCAGTTCTCCTATCTGCTCATGCCCAGTAATGATGGTTTCTGAAGCGCTGTGCCCCACATTCCTCTCTGGCACTGTTTTAGAATAAGTATGGGGAATTAAAGGCCTTTGGGGGATGATGATGTGTTATAAAAGGTAAGAAATATCCGAGACAAACTAGCCTTCCTGTCAGTAAGCCTGATCCCCTGGCCCAGGCTGTTGGCAGTGGGTCAGTGACTGATGTGTGTCTCCTGAGCTCTGAAGCCAGGCCTCCATGCTACTGGACCACCGAAAACACCAAGTCCTATTTGGGGACCTTTCAGTTTGCAAACTCTTGGAAAATTAGACTGCTGATTATAAAGGGGAATGGCAAAAACATGTGGATACCTCACCACAAAAAAGAAAGGACCCGTGCATTCCGCAAGTTGGGAGGACAAACTGAACATAAGCCACCAACATCTAGTCTAAACTTTGCCTTGCTTATACCACTGGGGGGAAGGGTGGTAAGTCTGAGCTGGCTCAGGCTTTGGGCAGAGTCCTGATGCGCTCCCCTCTGCACAGCTCATTCTAATAGATCTGCCCTCTCCATCCATGTTCTTATATCTGAATACCTCACTTCAGATGCTGATTTGAAACATTTTCCTTTCTTTCTCTCTCATCTGTGTCACTCCCTTTGATTTTACTGCAGTTCTCATTAGGACAAACGTGTGTGCTTCCACCAGACCTCTGTTGCAAAGTCTTGTTAATCATCATCATTTAAACTCTTCTCCACATGGCCCAGAAATAAGAAGGAAATGATGGTTTCGCTCTAGGGCAAGCTGCCTGATACTTTTGATTCTAGCAACTCCCTTTTCAGATAGCCCAGCTTATAGGATGCAGATGTGATCTAACATATATGATCTTGTTCTTTTCTTTCTAAAATCTCCTTCCTAATTAAAAATAAAAGTAGTCAGGCACGGTGGTGCAACCTGTAGTCCCAGTACTCGGGAAACTGAGGCAGGAGGATCACCATGAGTTCAAGACCATCCTAAGCTACATAGTGAATTCAGTGCCTACCTGAGTGACATAGCGAGACCCTGTCTCAAAAAAAAACAAGGAAACAAAACAAAAAAAGCTGGTGATTTTAATAATTGGTTTCAAACTCTTAGAGGCTGTCCTTTTAAAACTCTGTGTGTGTGTGTGTGTGTGTATTTGTGTGTGTGTGTGTGTGTATTTGTGTGACTCAGAAATGAACCCAGGGAGTGCTAAGCTACATCTCCAGTCCTTTTCATTTTTTATTCCTATTTTTGAGACAGGATCGTTGGCCATGCTGGCCTCCAACTTGAGAGCCTCTTGCCTCAGCTTCTCAAGTAGCAAAGATTATAGGTCTGTTCCAGCATGCCTCCAGTGGAGGCTGTCCATTTTTCTGCCATCTCTTCCTGTCTCCTCCCAGTGGGAGTTTAGAGCATTTGTGGGTGCTGTGTCAGCTTTCCTCTCTTTTCATTCTCATTCATGCAGCCTGCCCTCCGGAATGCTCTCCCTATTTCTGCTTATCTAGTGCATGATGATCCTTCCAGGCCCCACTCAGATCTCATCTGTCCACAAGAGCCATGTCCAACCTAGGCCAGTTTTTTTGAAATCCCACTGCAGGTACTGAAGCCACATGCTACCTGGGACAGATTTGAGATAGTCCTGTTGTATGATTTGTTAAAAAAAATCTTAATATTTTCATTTGTAGCTTATCTCCCCACATTAACGATAAGTCACTGATGACATTTATTTTTTATTTTCATTTGCAGTTTACTGCCCCAGATCAATAAGTCCTTTATGGAATTTTTATTTTTCCTCTGTTAGAGCACAGGAGTCTGTTACACTTCATGTGCTCTTCATGACCATCTTCCCAAAGTCCATATTTGTTCAGCCTTCGGGTTACCTGTCCCCTGCTGTTCCTACTGAAGCTGCCTCTCAGTTGAGAGGCTCTTTAGTCCTCCAGTTTGTGTGATCAGTGAGTCTGGTGTTAAACATGTGAGCAGAGATATTGAAAAGTTCCCTCGGAAGAAATCTCCCTGGGTATGGGAGGACACTGACTGGCCCTATGGCAGGCCCTCCATCAGTGTGTGCAGAGTGAATACCCTTTCTGGGGTGAGCTTACCATGACAAGAGCTTAAACTTCACCAACAACTGCTTAAAGATCCACAGTGAGTCCAGAATCACAGGGACTTCTTTGGCTTAACATATAAAATCAACCCCATCTTTAAAAATTAATAATAGAACAATGGTTTGATTTCTTAGCATATTCTTGCCAAAATTTTCTTTTTCTCTTCTTCTTTTTCTTTCTCTTCTCATCGCATTCTAGGATAGCTGTGAAGCAACAGTGCATTGAGAATATTTCAGCCATGTTTCAGAACACTAAGTTTGCATTTTTTACCTCCAAGACTCTCATTCCTATTCCTCATCAGTGCTTTATCTTAGAAGGAGAAAAGACCCAGAGCCAATAAAAATTCTGTAATATTTATTTGGCTAGGTATAACCGTATGAAGTCTACCAAAAGACCAAGTAAATGAAAGTGCAATATACAGATCAAAAGAAGTAATGGTTCCACTGTACTTCAGACCACGCCTGTCATAAGTTGTGTGTAATACCTTGTATTCTAAATGCAGCATTCTAGAATGTTCTTGAATGAACTGAAAGGGCCCTGGAGGTGGTAACCAGTACCACTTGCTCTGTCATTTGAATGAAACCTGAAAAAATTGAGCTTCAGTTTAGGGAGAATTTAGGAGAGGAATAGGAAAGCTATCTTCCAATTATTGAAGCATTGCTGTGGGAATGAAGAGTTAATCTGCCTTGTTGCTCTAGAAGGCATAATCTAGACCTGTACAGTATAAGGAAGAACTAACAAAGCCCTTTCCAATTCACAGACTCGGAGTCCATTTTATAGGAGCAACTGGTATGCTTGGACTTTTATCCAGTACTTCTGCTTTTCCCATTGGTTGCTCAAGCAGTAACACCATACTGTACACTTACAGTTCATTTGGCCATCTTGTTCCGCCCAAGAGCCATGAGATCCCTTGTGTGCCAGGGCTGCCACCCAATGCCTTATGAACCTTTGGCTATCATTGTGCCAAGGCTTCTGCCTTGGGGAGTGGTGATCTTCACTGCCACAGGCTGATGTTAAGGAAGGAAGGCAGGTTCTGAGGCTCACCTGCAGTGCAGGGAAATCTATGTTGGTGACTCTTTCTGGGTATAATGTACCCTGCAGAGTTTTCACCTGTTGGCTTTGGTCTATAACCAGTAGTTTGGTTACCAAAACAGGGTGCTCACCCACCTCTCCCAAACAAAGCTAATATACTTTTCCTGGTGTTTGAATTAACTCTGAACCAAGAATAAGGACTCTGTCTGCTTTCCCCATGTGATTTTTTAATAAAACTTCCAAGCCTGTAGATGGTTGCTGCTGGTTCTGAGTAGGTAAGAAATTAGGAGACCAAGGCTGCAGGCCTGTCTCTACTACTGACAGTAGAGCCTGGGAAAGTGACTGGGCCTCCTTGGATCACTCCTTATCTCACTTATCAATGATAATGACTCTGTCCACCTGCATTTAATCTAATCTCCAGAGAGTAATGATTGAGTAGGTGTAGTACTCTGAACTGATAAGCAGGCATCTGCAAATGTTAGCTCTTAGCCACCTGGGCTGCCTTGCAAAGGGTAGGGAAAGGGAATTGAGTTGCCAGTATCTTCCCTAGCCCAGGGTGCTGCTGGGCCTGTGGAAACAGCATTTGTCAGTGGAAGCAGGCAGTTGGGTGACTGTTGCAGAGTAATAGTTCAGCCATCTGTATGATTTAATTTTATCCTTCAGGTCTAAGGAACAAAAGCTTCCCAGTCATGTGACGTTCTAATGTCTCTGAAGCCCCAGAACTGTACATGGACTGCAGGGTGTGGACGATCAAACGTGCAGAAGAGAAAGCCTCTCTCTGAGCTGTCTTCTCTCTTCACTGGGCTCAGGATGGCCCCAGGGGATGTTCACTAATAACCTGTCCTTAGGGAAGCACTGGCCATCACTGAACCCTTGCTTAGTCTTCCTGGTGCCTGTGCACCAGCCTGAGAATGTGCTCCATCTGCTTTTGCGACACTTCCTGCCCTCTGCTTCTCCTGCCCTGAGAGAGTCCGCCATCTTGGCCCAGACTCAAAGGCCATGGGTAAACACAGCAGAAGTCAGGCTGTGTTTGTGCCTGTGCTTCATTGTCCTTTGCACAAACCAGCCTAGTAGAGCTCACAAGCAGCCTGGTGGAGTTAGCAGCAGCTCTGAATCAAGGTGGGAGAAAATGATGGTCCCATGATACCTTATCTTTCCAGGAACTGGGTTCATTTGGTGTTCCAGCTCTGTGGAAGAGATTCTGAAGATTTGTGCCTGAGTAAAAAAGTTTAGAATTCCACCCCCCAAATTTTAACCCAGATCACAGACCTGAAATGTCCTTTCCCTGGAAACTCCAGATCTCAGTTTTTCCACTGTATCATTGTCCCAGTATCTATCTCCATTTTGCCTAGGAATGATTTAAATTTAATTCCTTTTGTCCAGAAAATATTATACAAATTTTTTATCACAGTATTTGATTATGTATAGCTGAGGTTTACAACATGCCACTATGGGATATGTATAGATAGTAAAAATGGTTTAGTGAAGCAAATCAACGTAGCTCTAGTCTCACATTGTTACTTGTCTATGTGTATGTGACAAGAGCAGCTAAAACCTACTTACTTGACAAGAATCCCTAGGACAGTAGAATGTTATTAAGGTTGTGCATTACATCTTTGGATCTCTTTATTCTACATATCTGCTACTTTCTATCCTTTCACCTACATCTCCCCTTTTCTCTTCTCCCCATTCTACCTACCCTGGTAACTACTGTTTTATTCTCTGTCTCTATGTATTTGACCTTTGTTTTTAAGATTCCACCTTTAAATGGAAATAGCACACTATTTTTCATTTTGTGCCTGGCTTATTCTCTTACCACAATGACCTCCAAATTCATCCATGTTGTAGCAAATGGCAAAATCTGCTTTTATTTTACAGCTAATGTATGTGTGTGTGTGTGTGCGTGCACATGCACGCCTGCATACATTTCACAGTTTCTTTATCCATTCATCCATTAATAGACACTTTGGAGGTTGTTCCCTCATCCTGGCCATTATGAATAGTGTTGCAGTGAACATGGGAGCACAGAAACCTTACAGAGTGCTGCTTTCATTACCTTTGAGCATACTTCCAGTGGTGGAATGCTGAATCATTTTTAATTTCTTTGGGAACTTCCATGTTGTTTTCTATTATGACTGTACCAATCTTTTTTCCTATCAATAGTATAGAAGAGTTTGCCTTACTCCAAACCCTTACTAGGGCTTGTTCTCTCTTTCTCTTTCATTCTCTTAGTTAGACACCCCAACTATGTGGTGTAGAAATGTTTATAAAGAGGAGAGTTAAAAAGTGTCTGGTTAGTGTGGTGAGTGGTGCTGAGCCAGCTGATTTCCCTGTTAACCAACAGATCAGCCTTGGTCACTCCCCAGGAGTTCCACACCATACTCAGTTAATTCCTGGGGTCCTACTCTGCATCAGCTTTGAGATGCAGCACAGGACCTTCCTTATAGAGATGAATTCATGGCCTAAGATTAATGCTTAAAATCTCCTGCCTGGACTGTCAGCAACTATTTCTTCCCAGAATTTGCTCTCTACTGATTACCAGAGAGATGTTTCTCCCCACCCCACCCCTTTTAAAAAATTTAATAGTTCTTTTCTAGTAAAAGCAATATATACTCATTCAAGAAAAATTGAGAAAACGATGAGTATAAACATAAATCATCAGCATCTAGACATATTCAGTGTTGAATTTTGATGTATTTTCCTTCAGACCCTTTTATGAATAATGTAATCATAGAACATTTAAATTTTAAGTTCTCCTTTCCTTTTCTATTTTATCAAGGAGATTTTCCCAAATCATGAAAAACTCTTTGGAATGCAAAGATTGTGCTTTCTAAAATTTAAACACAATGCATTACCACCCCGCTTAAAACTCTCCCATCCACCCTGGTCTCAGAAGGGAAAGTCTCCCCTTCTTAATGCCGTGGACAAGGCTTCTTGTGGTCTGATCCCTGCCTGCTCCTCCAGGCTTCTATTTTCACTCTTCATATCTTCCCTTCTGTAGCACCCACCCAACCATAACACATAGTCACCTGCCGATGACCTTCTCAGGTCCCCTCTGTCCTGCCAGTGCCGAGCTTTCAGCTTCCCAGGCTGCCCCACGTGATTCCACCCTGTGACCTTCACTCACAGTGCCATTCCTGCCCAGAACATCCTTCCATTGCTGTAGTCAATAAAATCCTTTCATTGAATAACCAGCCCCTCGCATCCACGAGTTCTACATCTGCAAGCTCAATCAACTGCAGATTTAAAATATTTAGGAAAAAAATTGTGTATGTATTGAGCATACACAGACTCTTTCTTGCACTTATTTACTAAATAATACAGTATAACAACTATTTACATAGCATGTACATTACATTAGGTATACTTATTTATTTTTGTTTGTTTTTTGAGACAGGGTCTCACTATGTTTAAGGCCAGTTCAGGCTGGCCTTAAACTCACAATGTAGCCCTGGCTGCCCTTGAACTCACAATGATTGTCCTGATTCTCCTATCTCAGCCTCCCAAGTGCTGGGATTGCAGGCATGCGCCATCACAGCCGGCCATGCATTAGGTATTACAGGTAATCTGGAGTTGATTTGAAGTCTGTAAGAGGATGTAGGTTATTCTGTGCAAGTGTCACACCATTTTATCACATGGGACTTAAACATTCCTGAATTGTGGCATCTACAGCGGGTCCTGGAACTGTCCCTCAGGATGCCAAGGAACACCTGTACTCAGTTCAAGCGTTGCCTTTTCCATTCAGTCTTCCCTTTTTGTTCTACCCTACCATAGGGACACCTGTGCCTGTGGTCTCCTGCCATGGCTCCCCTTCCATCTAGAAAGGCACCTATGTAGTTCAGATAATAGACAGCAGAGAGCATGTCTTACTCATCACCCTCGTTTCCCTAGCACTTTGCAAATACTCAGCATGCAGTACATGCTCTATAAAACTTTAAATAGAAATAAGTGATCCATTACAATACTGTGTAGTGAATGCTGTGAATGGCATGTGGCGTATTTTGGAACTAGATATAACATTCATTATTACAAACCCCAGGTTTAATACTGATTATTGCAAAGTGTGCCAGTAGGAGCCCCTGGGAAGGGCATTTTATGAGTGCAATTCAAGACTCAGTGACAAGGAAATGTTTTCATTTTAACATGAGGATGGCCTTCCTGCACACTTAGCCACCTATTTAAATCCTATTTGCCTTTTTATTCCCTGACCTTGGACCAACCATAGGAACTTTTGTTGCTCCCTCCTCATACACCTTTCCTTTTGTCTACTGAGACTTCTGTGGCCCTGAACCCCACATGGGCAGAAAACTAGCTAGCACTGCCTTTTTCTTTACAGAAACAGCACCACAGCTGCAGGCCACCCCTGGCAGCCATGGCTGGAACCCAGTGTCCAGCCTAGCACAGGAAGCAAGGTTCTCAGGGGGAGTTGTGCTCTCTCTCTCTCTCTTTCCTCTCTCTCCTCTCTCTCCTCTCTCCTCTCTCTCTCTCTCTGTCTTTCTCTCTCTCTCTCTTTCTTTCTTTCTTTTTTTTTGGTGCTGGGAATTGAACTTGGGACCTCATGCTTACCAGGCAGGCATGATTCCACTGAACTATATTGGAGGGAATTTCTCTTGAATTTCACATCAGCCAAACTCATCATCTGGGGCAGATCACCCAGCATACAGCTTTGCCAAGCACTTTACTTCCATCTTCCCCCTCTCACTGAGTCTACCCTTGTAGTTCCATCCCAGAGGGTCCTCATGCAGAGACAGCTTGGGCTTCTTAGCTTGTGGTACAGTAAAGTGCATCACTTTGGGCTTCTCAGTTGTCCTTCACTCTGTGGATGGGCTGAGAACCTGCATATGCCATGGGAGTGCCCCATAGGCATAGGTGTGGGGCTGCTTCCGAGGCTGGCCAGTCACACACACACACACACACACACACACACACACACACACACACACCCCTGCCATCAGCAGGCCACAGAACAAAGGCAGCGACGGGACAGCGGGGAAAGGGAGGGGAAGTAAAGGGCACTAATCAGATCCTCCACCAGCTGGGTCCATCTGCCTGGGGAGCCTGTCTCTTCTGGTGATGGCACCAGGGGACATGTCACTGGGAAGCCTGTCTGTCTGCTAGCTCATCAAGCCTCAGCACCAGACACTCTAATTTCCTTAATAACAGGTTACAGATCCTGCATCTATAAATGTAGCTAAACCCTTCTCGACCTTTCTTTATTTTTAGCCAGTACTGCTGCTCTGGATATAACAACTTCCATGGCTGATTTTAATTCTAGTTTCTAGTGTTGGTGACAAATTCATGTTTAGTCCTTGGCATGTTGTTTGGGGGTGAGGGTTGCTGGGGAAGTTGGTATATCTTCAACATTGAGTTTTTCAGACTAAAGTCCTCATACTCTTCATCCTTTCTCATATAATGGCCTCTTAGGCACCTCATTTGCTTGGACGTTCTTTCCTATCTCTGTTTGGCCTCTGTTGAAATAAAGCAGCTAAGAGTTTGTGACAAAGACTGCCAGATGCAGATTATATTAAAGACCAAATTGAAGGCTTTTATTTCCGCCACTTTTGGATCTTTGTGACTTGAACCTTAGGGCTAATGTTTTTAAGACTGCTAAGTGACTATGAAGTGAACTCTTTGCTTTTGGTCACCGTGGCTGCTATAGACAGGCATCTTGGGTCGTTTAACAGTGTCCTGTATTTGTTTTATAGTTGCCCTCCTTGACTTTGGTCTTTAATCTTACTGTTTATCCACACTGCTTCTGACAATTCATACAACCCAGGGCTAAGTAGCCCTGTGTGCTCCTTCCAGGGCACTTATGAGAGTGTGAAATTGATCTCATTTTAGTATCCTTTTTCTGAGCAGTCCGTCTATGAGAAAAGCAAGTCACCATTGTAGAGCATTTTCATTTTGTCAAAGAGGTTGTACAACTATTGTCTCTGTTACTTAGAATCTCTAGAGAAGAAAGATCTGAATTGAAAATTGAGACAAACTGAAGCAGGGAGTATAATTTTAGCCCTCATGTAAGATCATGTGAGATGTAAGTTTAGGTTCCTTTATCTTTAACTCCTACATGGAGTTAATATTAAGACTATTAATATTAAGACTATTGAGACTATTAATATTAAGATGGAGTATCATATTAAGACTTTTGGCTTTTTCTCTATGCTGTAGCACTTTATTCAAAAGAAATGAGAAGCATTGAAAAAAGAAACCCCTCAATAAATAACCTTAGCAAAGATATTTTTAGGGAAGGTTAAATCTATTGACTATTTCTTTTTAGTACGTGTTTGTAGTTTACAGTGTCTCTCCATCCTTTGTGGGGAGTTGGTACATGTCCATAACACATCTTAGTTCCTTTTTGTCATCTTCTTTCCCTCCTCTCCCTAACCCCTCTATCCATCTCTTGATTCCATTTGTTTTTTTCTTTTTTGTTTTTTAAGACAGGGTCTCGCGGTGTAATGCAGGCTGGCCTTAAACTCACTACGTAGCACAGCTGGCCTCAAACTCACAGCGATCTTCCTGCTTCAGGCTCCCGAGTGCTGGGGTTACAGGCATGTGCCACCATGCCTGGTCCTCCTGCTTATGTATATGTTTTCAAAGCACAGCGTTTACATCCCCTATGTGCAGTTGGTACATGTACATAACACATTTTAATTCCTTTTTTTAATACCTTTTTTCTCTCCTCCCTCCCCTCTCCCTCAGTTGTGCCATCATCAGATGCAAATTGAAAAGAAGAAGGTAGTGATAAACCAACTTTGGCAAAATTGTGTTTTGTTAAATCAGCTACAATTCTTTTGAGGAGGACAGTGAGCTAGAGAGAAGAGATAGTCAGTAGTGTGTGTGGGAATTCACCTATTGACTTTTTCTTGTCTCTATCTCATAGTCCTCTTCAAATGAATTGTAGCTGATTTAACAAAACATGATCTTACCAAAGTAGGTCTGTCACTCCCTTCCCCTTACCAGTTTGCATCCAATGGTCCTACAGCTGGTTTGCTTTTCTAACTCCTTATTTGGTGTAGAATTGCAATGATTAGCTTTCACTCTGGAGCCCTTATCCAGAGATGAATGGCTCTGACCATTTCATTATGTCTGGGAGGTTAGCAGCGTGGATACACAGTATATCCTGTTTTCTAGGGGTGGCATCTCAGGGCTCCGTGCTGTGGGAGGACAGACATCTCCTAAAGCTTCACTCCGCCTCAGTGAGAATAGCCTGGACTGCTGACCTGCCAGGCTGGCTGTGACTGGGCTGGGGGACACAGGGCTTCCAAACGGCTTTCCAGTGTACACTTTTCTGAAGCTCTTCCTTCTTCTCTTTTTAGACTCTAGAAGGAGGCTCCTACCGGGGAAGCTTGAAAGACCCCACAGGCTGCCTGAATGAGGGGATGACCCCGCCTACACCTCCTAGAAACCTGGAAGAGGAACAGAAAGCCAAGGCCCTGAGAGGCAGGATGTGAGTCTCCCCTCTCCACCCCCATCTCCTCTTGTGTATACACGTTTGGTGGCCAGTGGGAAAAGGAGACAGCGATTCCCATTTCATACAGCCGCTTGATCTCACCCCCAGTGAAGGTGCCCAGACGCACACGTGGCAGTGATAGTGAGCTCCTTTGGCACTGACTTAAAGTTGAGACTGAACTGTATTATGTGAGATAAGAGCTGTTCTTGACAAAGGATAGCCATAACCTAAATCTGACAGAAATGTAAAACATACTGATAAGAGGGAAACAACAGAGCTCAGGGAATTGTGAGATAGATCTGTAGAACCAGAGAATCCCTAGTCATGGCAAGAAGTCTGATGGAGGTCACTTAAAGACCAGTCTCCCAAAAGTAGGCAAATGACAGTCAGGAAGAGAAAGCTATTGTACACAGGCAGGACCTATGCCCACCCCTTCTCTGTGGGTTTTACTGTTTTTTGTTTTGGTTTTTTTTTTTTTGGTACCGGGAGTCGGACTAAGGACCTTACACTTGCCAGGCGGACACTATGCCACTGAGCTATATCCCCAGCCTTCCATGGGTTTTAATTCAGCATCCATTTGTGGGTTAAGTTCCATGAGATCCTCCCCTCCACTTCGAATGGCTGGTGGTGAGAGGCAGCTCACACTGCGGTCACTTCACAAGGACCCATGTGCTGTGCGTGGTTTGTGTTGTGTACCCTGATGCAGAGTTGACCTTCTGGTAATGATGGAGAAGATACCAGAGGCCAGTAATGTAGAACCATAGCTCCTCTAGAACTTCACTTTCTTGTTCAGGGTTTGACTGTGCTGGAAGCAAGCTACCAATGAGTCCCAGACACAGCTCGACATAGGCACTTAAAAGAAACAGCATGAATAGAGCATGGAAGGTGTGGAGGGTCCCTCCCTACCGTTAGTCTGCTTTTCTTCAAATTCATCACTCTTTAGCTAGCCCCCCAACACAAATTAGCAAAAATAAGTGAGGCCAAGTCCTGCTGTTGCTTGGAAATATGCAAAGTGAACATTTAGGACTTTGTTTCCTAGGAAGCAAAAATACAAACATTATAGCAAGAGCCTGGTGTCCAGGCAGAGGTGTCACCTCATGATGGAGAAAAGCAAGTAGCGCGTAAACTCTGTAATTCTGTATTTGCCCTTGCAGCCTCAGAGATGCTCAGGTGGAACCCCAGGAAGTTCCTGCATGGGTAGAAGCTGAGGAATACCATCCCCACAGGGAAATTTCCTAGGACTTGCACTGACCCTCCTCAGCTCCTCAGGCAGCTGTTACACTGGGGAGGTGGAGCTGCAGCGGATGTCCCAGTCCTTGGGCGAGCCAAAGCAAGGCTGAAATCAGGGTGGTGAAAGCTTCTATGAAGGAAGCAGTCCATGTGGAGCTTCTCATCTTGCTGCAGTGAGGCACATAAGTGTGTTACCTCCCCCCCCCCCCGGCCCACTGTAACTAATAGTTTTTCCCTCCTGTCATGCTCCACACTTCTCCATGTGAGCTGTCCTGAAAATTCTGCTGTAGAATGATGCATGCTTCTTACTGGGTGTCAGCCCTGTTTCCTGCTGTACCTTATGGTTCATGTGAGGGATATAGCAAACCAAGACTCAGTCCGGAAGATGGTAATGGGACACAGAGGGTTAGATGAGAGTTCCATGGAAAAGAGGTGAAGATAGTTATTTGTCCAGAAGAAGAAAAAACTTGAGAATTGACCTACTTCTCCTTAGGCTGCAGTCATCCTTCATTCAACAAGCATTTGTTAGACACTGGTTGTGCCCCATTAGTGGGATGTATCAGTGAAAAGAGAAACAGTAAGAACAATAGATAGCCTTCACCCTGAAAGGTTTACATTCTAATGGGAGAAATCAGATAGACAAAATAAGTGGTATTTTGGAGCTGGAAAAAGAAAAAATAGAGCAGCCTAGGAGAGACTGGGAGTGTGGATGTGGCCATGCTGCAGTTTTAGACTGTTCTGGCATTTGCGCAGAGACCAAGAGGAGGAACTAGCAATGTGCAAAAGCGTTCTCAGTAGGCAGAAGAGCCAGTGCTGGGTCTCTAAGGACTGCCTGTGGAAGACCAGCCTTTCCCCACTACTGTGAAAGAGAGGTTAGTAGTGGACCCAGCCTGTAGCTGGAAGAATTGCAGTTGGATGAAAGAATATGTACTTGTAAGTAACTTTTGCTAATAAGAATTAAACATGAAAAATAATGACTCCATCACTTCATTTGACAATTAATCTCACACTGCCTTGAGGTGCGTGTAATTTAAATATTTGCTGTCACTTTAGTTTGTCCAGATCTTCCCAGGTCCTTCATCAGTCCTTCGAGGGAAAAGCTGCAGTCACAGGCAGCACCGAGCAGTCCCCTTCCCCAGAGGCCAAAAAGCCTGGACAGCCCATCAGTCAGCAAATAGCTAAGGATAAAAATATCTTCTGGAGACAGTGGATTCATCTCCAGAGGGCCCTCCCAGCCCCAAATTCCCACTCTCATTTTCCTGTGGGTTTTATTTTACCACAGTCTTCCAAGCAGTAACTTCGAACATGCTAAAGATATATTGAAATGCTTCTATTTGGCCTTGCCAGTTTCTTCCTGTGGCCTAAAACACATGATTTTCTGTGTTGGAGAGAGGGAGCTGGTCGGAAGTGCTGGGCACGTCGATAAAGGAGCGCGTGTTCCTTTGCTCCCTCCCCAGCGCCCCAGACCCCAGGGATTTAATAGCTTCTCGGTGCTGTACAGAGCAAGGATTCTGGACAGACAAATGGCTTCCTGGATTCAGACAGTTGCAACGCCTGCACCAGGGCCCATCGGCAACATCCCAGAACTTTATCGTCTCTACGGCTGGGACCAAAAATGTGCTTGTGTGGTTCAGGCAAAACCCTGTCAGATTCCAATAGGCTGCCCAACATTCTCCTGTCCTCCGCAACTACAAGGAACCCCAGAGAGCCACACTGAGCCGCTTGCCAGGCAGTGGCCTGCAGTCTTTGCACTCTTAACAACCAGGTTCAAATCCTGCCTCCACTCAGCACTTTGCAACCTTGGGCACATAACGCTCCCCTTCTGAATGTTTTCTTTTGGATAAGGTAGGCCTTTACAGTACCTCCCTTGTTATAAGCGTCTTATAAGGATGGGAAAATCCAGATGAGTAATGACACATGGTAAATGCTCTAAGAGGTAGAAATAATTCACAAGGAAGCCTCAGAAGCTAATGCCCTTGTTGTCATTCAGTCCCGTATTCTGGGGCAGGCAATGCTACTATGAGGTCAGCCTTTCTGGCCTTGGCTGGGGATTTTCCAGGGCAGTTACCATGGATACCTATCTGAGTAACTGTAGCTTCTCTATGGTAAAAATTTCGTTCTATCTCTGTGATATCTAAATCTCTGGGGCCTTACATGCTGGCTGTCAAACAAATGCTTTTCTAACCAGTTGTGGTGGCGCCGCACCCAGGAGGCTGAGGTAGGAAGAGTGCACCGAGTTTGAGGCCAGCCTGGGCTATGTAGTGAGTTCAAGGCCAGCCTAAATTACATAGTGAGATGAGACCCGTCTCAAGTAAATAAATTAATTAATTAATAAAAGCTTTTGTCCTCATGCTGTTGAGGAATGGAGCCAAGATGAAGGAATGAAAGTCTCGTGATGATCCCTTGGCCTCAGGTCATTTTTCTTTCTACCCTGTGTCTAAACAGCTGTTCAGGGACAGAGGCACATAGAGTAGAAAGAGGATTCCAAGGCAGTGAGTGACAGCCTTCTGACTGCTGTGTGCGCCCTGGGGAAAGCCCTCTCTGGGCTCAGCTCCTCACTGGAGGTTCCTGTTGAGACAGCAGTAGTCACCTTTCTGTGGTACTGAGGGTGGTATTTTTGGTGGTCTATCATAAGGTGCCTAAGTAACTTTTCAGGGAGCTCAAATGTGAGGACTTGTGCTTAACAATGAAGAGGAACCCTCACTGTCCTTCATCCCTTGCCCAGGTTTGTCCTGAATGAGCTGGTACAGACAGAGAAAGACTATGTCAAGGACCTGGGGATTGTGGTAGAGGTGAGTAGATGGTGCAGGGTGGGTGTTGCTCACCTACCAGGATGAGTGGCTGGATCCTACTCTGCCTGAGTATTTGCAGAAAAGAAAATAAAAATGGTATAATTCAAATAGAATATGTAGAAACTTTTTTCTTTTCCCTTGAAATATTTTAAAATACAGAGTAGTGTGGTCCCAAATGTTACGGCATTCAGGAGAGACTCTTGTTGAGAGCTGAATCCATCATCTTAGGCTGCTGGTTGTTTCATGTAGACACACAGTCTTCAGAGTGATGACCACCATGAATGCAAGCCAGGTCACTCTCAGTGGAATCTTGAGGCTTACACATTTCCTTAAGGAGAAGGTCGTAGGTACCAAGAGACAGCCCTCAATAAAAAGATTGACAGGTCCATGGTTAAGAGTCAACTTGGTAGGAAATAGAGCAGCTCTGTCCCTACAGGGATTCACTTTCAAGGGACTGAGGCACTTGGATGAAAAAACCTAAGAAAGGAAATGGGTAATTTAGACAGCTTAGAGCCCTATTGTTAATCATCATAAAGAATATAAAATCTAGAAATTGAATTCTTAATGTCTAAATTATCTGCTGGGTTCTAATTTGCCCTCTAAGTGCTCATCCTATGAAATCTCTGACTCAGGGATTTATGTTTGCCTACCCAGAACCTCATAGAAAGAAACCAACCAGGCATATAGAGAACCTGAATTCTACTTAGAGAAAGTTAATCTTGTCTTCAGTGGGGGTTGGAGACAGGAAAGGGTATCAGTAACTTCAATATGCAGCTCAGCCCAGGAGCAGAGGACTTGGGCATCTGGGGACTGAGAGACTGAAATCCAAGGAAGTCAGACTTCAGTGACGTGAGTATGAGACCAGTCATCTAACACCCAGGTGCCTCAGATAGGGATGCAAGCTTCTTGTACTACCTTAAAACCTGACTTTAAAGCTGAAATGTGATTACATGTTGTAGAGTCTAAAGTATTAACATATTATGACTTATTTCTAGGCCAGATGTGTCTTTAAATATACAATTAACTTGAGTTAGAAGGGAGGACAGTTGATTGCTTTTGTGTGCGTGCATGCATGTGTGTGTGTGTAGGGTGCTGGGGATCAAACCTAGGGCCTCATGCCTGCTCCCCAAGCACTGTGCCACTGAGCTATACTCCCACCCTAGTTCTTTCTTCAGGGGACTAAAGGCAAAGCAAATAATCTAGAAACTTCATAAATGTTTCATTTGTCACTCTGCCCAAAGAGGGTCAAGTCCTGATGAAGTAGGGGAAGCTACGGCAGCACTCACACTCTAACCCATGTGGAGTGAGGCTGACCTAGGGGCTGCAGGGTGGGTTGGGCTGGAGCTCTTTCTCAAGACTGTCCTCTCCTAACCCTGCCTGTGCCCCTACAGGGGTTCATGAAGAGGATAGAGGAGAAGGGTGTCCCAGACGATATGCGAGGGAAGGATAAAATCGTGTTTGGAAATATCCACCAGATCTACGACTGGCATAAGGAGTAAGTGTCCATGCTGCCAAGGCTGGGTATCGTGGGGACCTGGGATTCCTGAATCCTCTTCTGGCATCCGACCTAGGGGGCAATGCTCAAGGGCCGTCTCCTGCCATTTAGCTCATCACTGAGAAATAATTCAGTTCCAGATAGCATAGCTTTCTTCTCTCACCCACTCTTTTCTTTTAGTTTTTTCCTGGGTGAACTGGAAAAATGTATTCAAGAGCAAGACAGACTGGCCCAGCTCTTTATTAAACATGTGAGTGCCTCCCTGGCCATCTCTCCTCTGCTTCCCCAAGCTCTTCTGTGTTCATTTTTAAAAATTCCTTTTCTCTTTTGCTCTTCCTAGACTTGCCTTTCTTCCCTTCCTCTCTGACTCCTTAGGTTTTGTTTTGTTTTGCTTTGCTTTGCTTTTCCTGGACTTGTGTTCCTTCCCTTCCTCCCTGAGTTTTTGGGTTTGGTTTTGTTTTGTTTTGTTTTGTTTTACAACCTTCTCAGCAGAGCGGAAGTTGGGCCATTGCCTACCACTTTCCTGCATGTGCGTGCTACTGAACTGCCTCTGTGTTTCACCAAGCGTGGAACATCCTTGTTCTTCTCCTATATGTGTGATCAGCTCAGTGCTGTGGGCATGAATGAAAGCATGAGATGCCTGACTGTCGCCTCTTCTCCTGCTCTACAGGAACGGAAGCTGCACATCTACGTGTGGTACTGCCAGAACAAGCCACGATCTGAGTACATTGTGGCTGAATATGATGCCTACTTCGAGGTATGCCGCTCAGGCTTTGCTGGGGGTTGGGGGAGCAGCTCAAGACAGCAGCATTCAGAAATCTCAGATGTCATCCCTGCACCCCACACTGTTGACCCTGCATATCAGGAACTGCTGTCTCAGTAGAGCCCTAGCTTCTTAGCTCAGTTCCCACTGAGAACCCTTGCTAGTGAGCAGCAAGGGGAGGGCATGTCTGTGGATTCCGTTTGCAGAATGTTTCTGTAACGCAGGGTCTTTTGGAAGCACTGGTCTTTCCTAAGTGACTACAGAGAAGGTGGTGCCCACACCTTTCCTCAGCAGCCCCTCTGGAACCATTTACCTAGAGCCCTCCTCTTGATTGAAGGGTTCGCACTCACTTCCGTTCCCAGAGGTCTGTCCAGCACCTCCAAGCTCTTCACCACAGCTAGGAAAGAGTGGCATGTTGCTGGAGAGGAGGCACCTTCCCTGGGAAGGATCCTTTAACTGAGTGGTTAGGGAGCAGGATTTAGCTGTGTAGGCCTGTTGTGTCCAAGGGGAAGCCCTTCTTGCCTAACTACCCTGGAGCAATAGAGAGAATGCAGGATCTGTCCTAGCTTGACTCCCACAACTGGGGTGAGGCCCAGGGTGTGGCAGTGCTTGCCTGGGAGCATGGTATCCAGGCAAGAAACCCGGGGTGATGGGAGTTGTGTGTTGTTCCTAACAAATGAGCAGTCATGTAGACAGCCTTCCTTTTGCATGATGTGAAGATTCTTAAACTTTATTATAAAACATGAGGACCTGTGTGTGATTCATGCCTTTGAACTTTGACCTGGAGCACCCCCATACTTGGCTTCCTTTGTTTCTAACATAGTTCCCTTATATTTCAGGAAGTAAAACAGGAGATAAATCAAAGGCTGACACTGAGTGACTTCCTTATCAAGCCCATTCAGAGAATAACAAAGTACCAATTGCTCCTCAAGGTAAGAAGCCAGAGGCCCAGGTCTGGGCTGGAGAAACATATCCTTGGGCCAGGTGCTAGTGGGCAGCGGAGTCCCAGGCTCTGTCTCCTCACTCAGTCCTGGGGCACTGTGATTTGATGGGGTGAAGATGGGCATTTGTCTCACCTGCTGGTTATCCTGTTAGCTTTCCACACTAACAAATTGTGTAGCTCTTGTTTCTACCCTTTAAATTGGTTATTGCTTAATTTTCTTTTTTCTATTCATTTTCTTACTTTGTCAGAGTCATTTGACTTGATACTTTTAAAGACTAAAAAGCACAAAATAAGAGAAGAATACAAGGGAGAGCACAAAATAAGAGGAGAATACAAGGGAGAGAAAAAAAGGCCAATGCGAGGCCCTAGAAATGTTACTCATCTAATACTTAACATTTGGTCGTATTTCAATATAAACAATAGCTTAACCTTATTTTTCTTACAGAAATATGAGGTTAAATGGGAGGAGAGACTTGACTTTCCCTTCTCTCATCCTATCTGGTCATAATTCCCCCTTTCTTTCTCCCTCCCACCCTCCTTCTCTCCTATTTTTGAAACTTTGAATATTTAGGGGGTGTTCCCAATGTCATTATGTCTGCCATGACTCATAAATTCATTTCTCACATACTACAAACTGTTGCCCCCACTCCTGGTCTGGAAAGCCTGTGGGGTGTTACTGCATTTTTATGATAAGTTTTTTATAGTTCTCTGTTTCACTAACTGATTTCACCCCTGCCCTCACCCTGCCTGCTTCCTCTCCTCTGCAGGACTTCCTGAGATACAGCGAGAAGGCTGGTTTGGAGTGTGCAGATATTGAGGTGAGTTTTCTGCTTGTAATGCTTACTGTTCTTGGGCACCATACTGGGTGTCCGCCCCTGAAGGGAAAAGATTGTTTCCAATGACCAAAGGTCCAGGCTGACTCCTGTCCTCAGGCTCAGCATGAGGAATGGCAAGTGATGATGAGCAGAGAGTTTTCAAGAATTCTGTGCTGGGCCAGCCCAGGGCCTGAGCCCTGCTGGTGTTCTCCTTGTGGCTCCAGGTGACACGTAATGAGCAGAGGTGTCATTTGACTCCTCTAATATCCTTCAGAGACTAGGAGAAGTTGCAAAAGGATCCAAATGCACATTATCCATGAGTCCAAGTACTGTTTAACTCTAATGTGCAAAGCATCCTGGTTTCATTCCCCCACTCTCATCCTGAGGATTACAGCTTATGTGAAGCCTATGTGGAGATTATTTTAAACCAGAGAGGTTGGAGCCATCTTGGCAGGGTATTTTAGGTCAAAACCTCTATAGTGTTTCACAAGCTAGGATAAGTTGTTGCTTGGGCAATTAGGAAGCAACAGACAGAGAGAAGAAAATATGAGAAGGAAAAGGAACTGATGAACAAAAGCAGGAGGCTGGACAGGATGGGCTGAGTAACATCCCCCACATTATGGTCAGTGATTGACAGTCAGTGCCCATACTCCCCTGTCTGAACAGAAGGCCCACAATCCTTTGGGTTGGGCCACAGAGACCAGCATCATCTCCTAGAATAACAAAGCTATGGGAAGGACAGGTCCCTGTCTTCCAGCTCTCACTGCCATGAGCTTCTGGCTGAGTAGTGATCCC
The DNA here is from genome assembly GCF_000276665.1 of Chinchilla lanigera. NCBI lineage: Eukaryota > Metazoa > Chordata > Mammalia > Rodentia > Chinchillidae > Chinchilla > Chinchilla lanigera. The sequence continues at coordinate 23,754,854 of NW_004955427.1, forward strand.
ACTCCTGAATGACTATTGTTCTTTCCTGCAGAAAGCAGTGGAGTTAATGTGCCTTGTTCCCAAACGCTGCAATGACATGATGAATCTGGGCCGTCTGCAGGGCTTTGAGGTAAGCACTTAGGGATGGATTGAAGACCTCTGTCTTCTGGGCAGTAGGAGTCCAGGCTACTGAGATCTCTTCTTCAGGCTAGTGAGATCCTGCCTCCCCTCTCTTGGTACCCTTTGGTTCACAAGCCTGGAATATGCATCTCTTAGGAAGTCCAGAGACAGGCCAGAAATAGAGTTCTTGGCTAAACTTGAGGCAGGATTCCAAGAAAGTTGGAAGTATCCAAGTTCTTTATAACTTTGAACTGGCCTCTTCCCTCTTGCTTCTTGATTGAGAGATGTGGGGATGTAAAGGACAGCGGGCTATGTGGTGGAAATGGAACCTAGGCAGGAAAATGAACGCTGTTTTTAGAAAGTGGATCTGTTAGACAGGTCTCTACAGTGATTAGATTTTTAGATCAATGAACATTTAACTCAGTCATAATGGGGCCATAATTTATATGTCTTGCTGATGGTGGCACTGATTTTGTTTCCACCAGCTTGAACCACTGGTGCTACATGCATGACTGTCCCATCTGGTGATGTGTACTGCTTCTCAGGGGTCTTTGATTGCAGTAATGCAAACAAAGGCATTGATTTAGCAGACCAGGTGTCACCATATTACAGCTCCTTAAGGAAAACATTAAAATGGTATAAAAATTGTAGTCAAAAGACAGATAAAAGTGATAAGATTCATTTGTGCCGCCAGTGGCACAAGCTGCCCAATGGGAGTCGTGCGTGGACCACCGGTTCAAGCCAGTGAATATCACAGGACACATTTCTGTCCCTCAAAGGGTAGGGAAGTCAGTCTGAAGGAAATAATTAGGTATTCCAAGGAGTGGCTGAAGTGAACACGCAGGTTTGCTCAGGCTGTAATAACAAAGCACCTTAAACTGGGTGACTTAACAGGAACTTGTCTTTGCAGTTCTGCAGGCTAAAGCTGAAATCAGGTATTATCAGAAGCTCCTTCCAAGGATTAGAAGGGAAGGTCTTTTCCAGCCCCTCTCCTTTGTATGCAGATGGCTGCCTCTCCATACACAATGCCTTCTACCTTATCTTCATATTGCATTCCCTCCTTTGTATATCTCTGTGACCTTTTACAAAGACGTCAGTTGTGCCCTGCTAGGGCTCAGTCTAATGACCTCACTTGGACTTGATTGCCTCCACAAAGACCCCATCTCCCACATTCTGAGGTACCTGAGATTGGGGCTCCAACATAGGAATCCTGTGTTCATCCCACAACAGTGAACATCTGAAGAGCAAACTGACTTCCTACTTTATATTTAATAAATGATTTTTTTTTTTTTGGTTTTGGTTTTTCTCCGGTACCGGGAACCGAACTCACGACCTTGCGCTTGCCAGGCAGGCGCTTTGCCGCTGAGCTAAATCCCCAGCCCCCTAATAAATGATTATTAATAATTCATGTCCAGATTAACTAAGCATAATGTGTTTTCAACATTAATATGAAAAAATTACAACTGACAGTTACTGACTGGCACCTAATAGTTGTTATCCCCCCTGGAGAAAAATATGAATCTTCTAATCCTATTTCTCAGTAATCTCATAATTTAAGGTTTCATTATTCCTTTTTGGAGAAAAAAGATTCCTGGAAGTTAAGAATTGGGAAAGAAATTACTTTCTCCCACCCCCCCCCAGGCTAAGATAGAATAGATAAAATACTAGTATAGATACCAGACAGAGTGGTGACGTAAGTTCATTTAGCAGATGTTATTTTCAGGTTTGAGTTGGACTCATGACATTCCTGAGCCAAATCCTCCTGTCCTCTTTGCCCTTGCAGCCCATCTTGTGTGTTTGGTTTCCAGGCTCTGTTGGGATAAGAACTAGGTGGAGGGTCTCTATTGCTGTATGTTTTCACAGGTCCTGGCTCTCCAAGGCAGACGCAGGAGAAATGCACCCCAAGAAATGTATAGTTTCTCTTTAGTCACACTGGAGGTGCTTTTGCACCTTCTCCCTTGGTATTATGCCAAGTCTGAGACTAGTATGAACAAACCAAGTAATCCCTTCTGCTCTTTGATCTCAGAGTCTCTGTGTTTTTCAGATAGGAGTCTGGCTTGGCTTTCTCCAGGTCTTGGGAGAATTGACCACTAACAGAAGGAATGGCATTCAGTGGTGCTTCTGACCCAAGCTAGACTTCCTCGTGCATGTGTGCTTCTACATGTAGGGCTGATTCTTTTCTCTTTTAAATCAAGCAGCACCCCCTCCTATTTTCATGGAGCCACAGAGAATTCTCTTTGTGTTCCTGCAGCTAATTTGGAAGAGCAATGAATGTCTGTCTCCTCCCTGAGTGTGTGACTTTGAGCAGAAGTTAGAGCCCCCTCATTTTAATTCCCTCCCTCTCAAATTCTCTGGCTTTTCCTTTGGCATTGGCTGCCTGTACGTCATGATCAAGTTCTTGTGTAACATTAATAGAGCTTTTAGAGCTTTCCTGGCTAGCCGGTCACTGGCTTAATATTAACTTTGGACCAGGGTAGAGATAAGCCTGTTTGGCTGCTGACCTTGGCAGTAAGGAGGCATGCTGCAGAGGGCAAGCCTTTCTCAAAAACACAGATGATGACCTCTGTGCCAGGTAATGTTTGGAAAAAAGCATCACATGTATGAAATGGGCCTTGTTTGCACTAAAGAGCAAAAGTCATCATCTGAGAAAGAATGTATCTCTGACTGCTGACTCAGATGTCAGGGTCTTCCGGTTGCAGAGCCACAGAAAAAAGCAAGGCTTCCCGACAGCTTCTGTGAAGACTCACACATATTGCCTTTGATGATATCTCTGGAATCTCAGTATGAACTAGCAAACCAAATAGGCCTTACCACCTCAACTGGGTAGCACCTGGCCTGGTAGTTGCATCTTTTGAAGAAGGGTCACAGGACCTAGAAAAATATCTACTAGTTTATAAGATAGAGGGAACCTTTCTGTGGAACCCCCAACTTTACTTGTTGACCATAGCAGTGGACTAAGACATTAAAACTAGGTATCCCTATCCTAAAATAAAAACAGGAGGAGAAGGGGTCCTGATCCATCAGTTGAGGTCCTGCCTATGTCACTTTCCTTAGCCATAGGTTGGTTCTAGATGCATAACTGCAGGAGTCCCCTGGGTCCTTAGCCCACACTGCAGGGGAGCCAGGCAGACACAGCTCTGAGAACTACAAGGGCAAAAGATTTCTTCTAGCCCCAAGGGGCACCTACATTGTATTCTTCTTTTAATAAAAAAGCACAAAGGGCCAGCATGATTCTTGATTTCTTTATAGCTAATAATTCTCCCTTCCTCTGGCATTTTCCTGGAGCTGTATTTTGGAGGTTCCATCACCTTTTTTTCCTCTTCCTCCAGGGCCCTTGCAGGAAGGTGGCCCTGGTCTACCTTAAATGAGTGGGTGGGCCCCAATTCTGTATCTTGCCAGAGCCAGGTCTGCTGTCCATGTCCCGGGGGGAGGGAGGTTGTTTGGCCAGCTTCCCACTTCTCATCGCCTTCTCCTGGCCCCTGTCTCCATCAGGGCACCCTCACTGCCCAGGGCAAGCTGCTGCAGCAGGACACATTCTATGTGATCGAGCTGGATGCTGGCATGCAGTCCCGGACCAAGGAGAGGCGTGTGTTTCTCTTCGAGCAGATCGTCATCTTCAGTGAGCTGCTCAGGAAGGGGTCCCTCACTCCAGGCTACATGTTTAAAAGGAGCATCAAGGTGAGGGTGCCATGGAAATGCAGAGATGCAAAAAAGAGCCAAGTTCTCAAGCCATTTCCCAGACAGAAGGCACTGGGTGGGGAGGACCTAGAGCAGAGGTAGCAAACTTACGGTACATGAGCCACCGCAGGCTCTTTGTGTCATTGAAAGACCTAGAGCCTTAAAAATATCTCAGCCTAATAACCTCCCATCAAGAAGGCTGAACAAGAAACAGGGATCATCCATTGGCAGCAGTGAGCGCAGTCTCCAGTGTGATCCTGCTGGAACCCCTGGATCTGACATTTACCTGAAGGCAGAACCAAAAAGTTTACTGTTAGATCCAAGACAAGGGTTTACTCTTAGATCTCCTGAGATAAGAGCTTAGATCTCCTGAGATAAGCACCATAGTAGACTGATGCTTTTTTAACTGCTAAAATATTAAAATGATCAACTCATTTTCTTCCAGATGAATTACTTGGTCTTGGAGGAGAATGTGGACAATGACCCCTGCAAATTTGCACTCATGAACAGGGAGACTTCTGAGAGGGTCATTCTGCAAGCTGCCAACTCGGACATCCAGCAGGCCTGGGTGCAAGACATCAATCAAGTCCTAGAAACACAGCGAGACTTCTTAAATGGTATGTGCCATGCCTGGTTTCTAGCAGGACCATTTCAGGCGACTCCACACCTCCAAGAGTCTTTGAGTCTGCACTCACAGAGTGATGAGCCTAGATCACATTTTATAAGATCTCCACCTCTGTAGTTCTCAGAAACATGTTAAAATTAGTCTGAATCTGAATACACAAATGGACCAGATAGGGCACGAGTAAGAAGCTCCACCTTTCTAAATGAAGGGATATTCTTTTGTAAGTCGTAGCATGTATGCCTTGTGTCTTCTACTACCAGCTGACAACATTTGGGAAAAAGTAATTTGGGTACCTCCTCATATCGTGGGCACCCCCTCCAGCTGTTGGTGACACTTGCTAGCTGATGACTAGTTCTCTCACAGGTTCTCTAGGGCTGTGTAGAGATAACTGGAAGTCTGGCAGATCAGTTCAGATCCCTCTTCTTCCCCCAGAGTGAGAGCCCAGATAAGCCGCCTTACTGCCTAACTTTGTCCCTTTCGAGTGAGAGGTGATCGCCAACTCTAAACGTCAGTAATGCTCCTAAACTTCCCAGAACAAATCTCATGGAATATAGCTTTTTGAATCCTGAGGGAATTCCCTAGTAAAGGGCAGCTTTGAGCTCAGCTTGAAGAAAGAAGGTGTAAAGTTTTAAGCTAGCTCTGATCTGCTGAGTTAGTGACCTTACAAGTCTCTTAAGCAGAGAGGACCTCCTCAGGTCTATCTCCTCTCCTAGCCTATCTTGAGATCTCCCATCCAAGCACTAACCAGACCTGACCATGCTTAGCTTCCAAGATCAGGCCTGTTCAGGGTGGTATGGCCATAGACTATCTCAAGATCCATACACATGTACTCACACATACCCTCATGCAGGCACACACTCTAGACCAGCCCTGGTGTCCTATTTCTTCTTAGCAGCATCATACCAAGGTCTGATTTATATGCCTGTGTGTCTGTGCCGACACACCCTCGCTCACCCATGTGTATCTATTCAGAACCATCTCTGAGTACACCTTCTTGCCTGCCTCCAGGTGCTCACTATACATGTGTACACACTTATAGCCGCCCCCATCTCTCACCTCTTCTCACCAGTACTAGGAGCTGGGCTCTGTCAGGTGGTATACTGTAGCATTTGCTGAGTGGCTGGCACAGATTTGAAGACTGTGAGGAGAACACACATTCTGGATGAAGACCTTAGTTGTGTGATGTTTCTCTGGGCCTCATTCAGCCACTCTCATGAAAAGGAGAACTTGGGGCTAGTTCTGCTCAGCCTGGCCTGGCCTGGAAGCGGGGACCACTAGTACTGGCCATAGAAAAGCTTCCCACCTAGCCCGCAATGTGGGTTTTTTCCATGGTAAGGGATTTAATACAGCTTTTATTTTAAAACAAAGAACAAGCAATTATGTAGCAAGATGCCATGACTTCTTAAGATACAACACAAGGGGTCAAAGCAATTCTGCCCCTCCATACTCCAGCTGTAAAAAAGGTTGGTGAAAAAAACTAGACTAAGTTCTAAACCAGACTAAGTTCTAAACTGGACTAAGATCCCTAGGTCTCTTTAGATTCTAGAAATCTAAAATTATACACCAGCCTAGCCCTGAGGGATGGCATCAAATGTTGTATATGATTTATGATTTCTAAATTTACAACTTAAATGCCAGGCATGATGGCACATGCCTATGATCCCAGGGCAGGAGGATCACTGTGAGTTTGAGGCCAGCCTGAGTAAAATTATTTGAGTTCAAAATAAATTGAGTTCAAGGCCAGCCTGAACTACATAACTACATAATGAGACCCTTTCTCAAAAAAAAGTGTATATATCTCTATCTATCTAGATATCTCAGATAGATAGATAGATAGAGATATATGCACATAATAAATAGAGGTATATACACACATATATATTCACATATATACACACACATATATATATATAATTTATCCATTTAAATTGTAGTCTATTAATTCTGATAGATTTTAAACTGGAATAAAGATTTTAGGTTCATCAATTCAGAACCAAAGGAAAATAAAGTGAAACAGCACATTGGAATCAGAAATAATTAATTGAAGTAACAATAACAGCTCTCATATGTTAAGTGCTTGCTCTGTGCCATGTGCTATACAAAGTGTTCTACCTGATTTTTTTCTTTCACTTTTAATGCTCAGGTCTATGTGGAGAGGTGTGTACTAGCTTCCTGGTGTTTTTCAGTGAGAAAAAGGAGATTCAGAGAAGTTAAGAAAGCTGTCCAGGTCACCAAAATAGTGGCAGAGCAGGGACTTAAGCCCAGAGCTGTAAGCCTTCAGATTAGGCTCTTCACCACAAAACATCAATATAGTCATTGGCTATAGAGCACATCTATGAGCTTCCTAGCAAAGAAACAAGAAAGGAAACAGGATCAGGCACAAGACAGTGAATCCATGAGCCAGAAATATACCTGGTCAGAGATGCAGTTTTCCTGATCGTAAAACCTAAGTTAGGCAAATCTAGGCTGGGGTGAAAGAATGTGGGGCTCCTATGAAGCTTGCTTAAGGCATACTATGTTCAAATGCTCCATCATAATTATTGCATATAATCAGGTAGTACCCAATTCCAAATGATAGATATTGAGTTGTATGTTCTGTTGAATAAGGCCTACTTCACGATGCCAATGTGCTTACAACTTGGAATTACATTTCCTTAGGCAGTCAGTGATTCAGGTTTTTAAATAGTTCCAAGACACTTTTCTCCTAACCATAGTGAATTAAGGAGCTCTTCTTGAACTAGGTTATTGTTACCTAGAAATTTAATGCCTACAGACTTCTCCCCAGGAGCAGGGGCTGTGCTCTGGCAGGAGTGTTATATACTGTAGTTTACCAGGCTTAAGAAACAAGGATGTAGTGATAGACCAGAGCCTGGTGTTTTCTTACAGAGACATGGGCAGGCATCTCACTCAGCCAGTCTTCCCTCCTGACACCTCAAGTAGAAAGGAGCATGACCCTGTGTTGAGTCCTATTGAAGCAATACCTATTGCTGTGGAAATAGCCTTTCAATAGGAAGTTCTTAGGGATCTGACTGTTAACCCACTTAAATAGTTGTAACTGTGAGTACTAATGAAAACAGCGTAGTCAGGCCAGTCCTAGAGGTCATTCCACAGAACTCCACCTGCATGGCATCTGCCTGGCTATGTACCTCTTTAGAACTCAGGCTTTGGAACTTTGATATCTTAAACTCAATAAAACAAAGATTATGCCTTTTTCTTCAGATCAGCTTGTTCTGTTGTCCAAGTTGAACTGATTACCATTCTGCAGTCTCTAACCTGAGCCATCTCCCATCTGGGCGAGGCTCTTGGCCTCTGCCCTCCTGCACATTCCCCCGGCCCTGCTCTCGTTGGACCCTCTGCCTCTTGCATGATACTGTCTCCTGGCTTCTGAATTAGACAGGAAAGTTTTGTCTCTTTTTTGCTAGTCCCTTTGCTAACTGCTACAAGGTTGGTGCTCCTGACATGGGGCTCTGATGAGAGAAGATGATAGAATCTGACAACAGAGCTTAAAACTTCAAAGTTCATGGAGCGAAGTTTCTTCTCATGATCCACAGAGTTAAATCCAGTCTCACAACCTTGCCTTCTAGGTCTTAGCATGCGCCCCCAGCCTCCCTTAACTGCCTCACCCTCCCTCTGCATGGAGCCCCATAGGCCTCAGTTCCCAGTCATCTGACTGTAGCCTATTTCCCAAATGTGTTGTCTTGGCTTCCTTTCTGCAGAGTCTAATTATTGCAGTTAGCCAGCCCCCTTCTGGAGATGTGTATTACCATCCTCTACCCCCAGACATACTCATCTGCACATGCACACACTACAGAGCCTGATTGCCTCTCCTTCCTTTGCACAATACTACACTTGGTCTACGGCACCATTTTGTTTTTGTATTTTCATTGTTTAGACAGGTTCCCTGGTTCTCAACCCTTCCTCAAAAACCAGGGTAATGCCTTCCTCACGTAGCCACACCGTGCCTGACGCAAAGCCCGGTATCTAGTAGGCCTCCAGATCCCTGCACTGTTCCCAAACTTAAGGTGACTGTCTGCCCTTATCCTGCAGCACTACAGTCACCCATTGAGTATCAACGGAAAGAAAGGAGCACGGCCGTGATGCGGTCCCAGCCTGCTAGGGTTCCCCAAGCCAGCCCCAGGCCCTACTCCTCTGTGCCTGTGGGCTCTGAGAAGCCTCCAAAGGGCTCCAGCTACAACCCACCTGTGCCACCCTTGAAGATATCTACCTCCAATGGCAGTCCAGGTTTCGACTGCCACCAGCCTGGCGACAAGTTTGAGTCTAGTAAGGTAAGTGGCAGCTCGTTACTCCCACTCACTTTGCCCCAGAAGGCACAGCCTCCAAGGTCACTTTACCCCCTCTGGCTCAGATACCCTATGTGAAAGGGTATTATTGTCTACAGAAACTTTACAGTGGTCAGGGTTATCTTAATGGCAAGCATGAAAACCGGTAAATTCTGCCAAACCAAGGAGTTGTATAGATCTTCCAAAAGTCACAGGTTGAGTGTTTGCCATCTTGAAAAAAGATTGCCCTTCTGAATACTGGTCTATCTCTTCACCACCCAGCTCTCGTCTGTCCATTAGCTACGGCCAAGGAGAAGCTGGTAATGTGTGGTTGGGGGAAGGCAGTCTCCATAAGCCACACTTCAGGCACCATCGTGAGAATAGTTGTAGGCTAACTGCCAGCCTGCTCCACACAGCCAGTTTGGCCCTAAAGGGCAGTAGGAACAAGACAGAAATGAGAAAAGTGCTAGGTTAGGAGTGGGGCAATCTGTTTGCTAGTCCAAATTCAGAGACTCACTTGCTTTCAAACCCTATTAAGTTAGTTCATCAGGCCTCAGTTTTCTCTAGAATTCAATGAATCTATGAATAGGAACAGCTACCTTTTTCACCTCTGAGGTTCCATAGTACAGGCTTAGTCTTTTTTCCTGAATCATTAATTGATGTCTTTGTTAAAATTATTTATGCCCAAGTTCAGTTCTTTTTACAGTAACTGAAGCAGCCTATTTCATCACATCACCTGGAAATGATTTTCACCCTAAAATACCCTGCCCTGTGAGTCACTTGAAATCACACTGGCATTTTGTTAGCTAAACTGAAGAGCTATGGCTCTCACCAAGCTCTAGCAGGCAGCAGGGTCCCGTGGGAGTTATAGGTCTACCTAGAAGCAGCTGCCCTGGTATAGACGCACGTGAGAAGATCATGTGGGCAGCACCTGCCGTGTTAACAAGTCCAGGGTGAAGGATGCACTACAGGAGTTCTGTTCTCACAGGGAGTTGGGTCAAGGTCATGGCCTCGCCTTTGAATTGAACAGAAGTGTAATTCTTATTCCTGTTTCAAGGAGGGGTAGAATATAGAGGAAGACAATTGATGCTCTTTTTTTTTTTTTTTTTGAGACAGGGTCTCATTATGTAGTACAGGCTGGCCTTAAACTCACAGCAGTCCTCCTGCGCCAGCCTCCCAAGTGCTGAGATTACACGCATGCACAATTGATGCTTTTCAAAAAGAAAAAAATATATTATCCAAGGGTTTGTATTCTTTCCGCAAAGGAATTTTGTGACCTCTGACCTGACATTTGCCCTGACCTTGCTCTGCCCAGGTGCTTATGTACCCCTGTGCCAATGCCGTGTTGTTCCTTCTGTTAGCAAGACACTGCTGTCAGGAGAGTTGAATGCTAGGAAGGGGCTTCCAGATTGAAGGTCTCTTTGTTCCTTTACCTGGGCTGGGGCTGGGCAGTGCCTGTATCTGTTCACCCCTGATTATAATGCTGTACGAAACATTGCTATGGTAAAAAAAAAAAAAAAAAAACACTTTCAAAGCATGTTTATGAATATAATGTTATTATCAAGGAGTGTTCAGCCAGCTTTTACCCTTCTGGGGGAAAGTTTGGCCCTTAGCCATGCAGCATGGCCCGGAGCCAAGCCCTCGTCAACCAGCCTCCTTGTGTCTGTGTCCCCATATGCTGTTCTCCAAGCAGAACGACCTGGGGGGCTGCAATGGGACCTCATCTATGGCCGTGATCAAAGATTATTACGCCCTGAAGGAGAATGAAATCTGTGTGAGCCAAGGTGAAGTGGTCCAGGTCCTCGCCGTCAACCAGCAAAACATGTGCCTGGTGTACCAGCCAGCCAGCGACCACTCACCCGCAGCCGAGGGCTGGGTCCCGGGCAGCATCCTGGCGCCCCTCAGCAAAGCCACGGCGGCAGCAGAAAGTAGTGATGGCAGCATCAAGTAAGTGCCTCATTGGCATCCCTGGGAGAGGAGTTTGTGGATAAAAAAATTCAAAAACAAACCAAAGAACATAAGGCAGACACACGGTAGGGAATCACTGCTGCTTATTCTCTACAGTGCCCCTGGAGCACAGTGTGAGCTCTGGGGCTGCCACAGCAGGGGCGTCCAGGCTGGGTTCTGGATTTTTGGTTGTTGATGGTGGTGGTTTTCTTTCCTTTTCATTTATAATTTTCTGTTCATTTTTTCTCTTCCTTTTTTCCCCTACTCATTAAGCAAAGAGCCCTACTGAAACCCTAGGTGACAAAAGGCACGCCTTCTGTTGCTACATTTGACTCACCACAGGACTCACTGAACTGGACTTCTATTTATATTGTCTGAAGTTACTGAGATATTATAT
>NW_004955427.1:23765979-23769131 GCF_000276665.1 Chinchilla lanigera
AGACCTGGAAAGGTCAGAGGCCTGCTGCTTCTCCCAGGAGAGAGAAAACTTTTTGGTTGTCTATGGTGATTCCTCTGTACAGATTGTAACTTTTTTTTATTTCCCCCCTCCCTGTCACTTTAATATATGTTCATAGTAATTTGTAAGATATTTCTTTTCCTTATTTTGGTTGCAAAGACCCTTCCGAACACATTCCTGTATAAAGTATTTTGCACTATTTAAAGAAACCCATATGGATGAAGTCAGGTTGTGCAATATAATGGAGAGTCACAATGTTCATCATTGTACCTGTAATGTAACTAATAATTTTAAATGTACTATTTTAAATATGTAAAATAAATTTTCACCATGAGCATGTTTTAATGAGCTTAAAGACTAGTTGCCCTTTCTCCCCGTCATTATTCTCAGACTTTAAGTGGACAAGTGAATCTCTTCTTCCTCCATTTCCTCCTCTTTTTCCTCTTCCTCTTCCTCCTTTTCCTCTCCTTCTCGTCCTTCCTCTTCCTCTCTCTCTCCCTCTTCTTCTCCTTTCCCTTCTCCTTCTCTTGCTCCTCTCCTTCTTCTCCTCCTTCTCCTCCTCCTCCTTCTCTTTTTCTTCTATATTGTAGGAGTCGGTTGAATGCATTGGCAGTTTGGGTCTACACAAAGTCCTTCTGTAATTAAGGCTGTAACCCGAACATTCCCTTCTAAACACCCCCTATTGGTTTTCTCTAACTTATGGCAAGAAGAACAATGCAGATTGGATGCTGTCCAGTGAGTTCAAGCAACCAGGCAACAATGTGGTGCTGGCGTAAATGAACGAGCAGAGTAGAGGCCGTGTGTGTGTGTGTGTGTGTTTCCCATGGAAGGGCCACAGCGATTCCCTGAGGTACCTGAGCAGGGGCACCAGCAACACCAAACTGCCTTAGCCCTTCCTGTAGGTTGAGAGGAAAGCCACTGGTGTCACCCTGGCCCTACCAAGTAACCACAGGCCTGATTACAAGCTAGCAGTGGCCCCTGAGGCCCAGCACACTTTATTCTAAAGACACTTGGTTTTGGCACCTTTTAGGAAGCCGTGGAAATAAAGATCCTCAGAACACTGAAGTTCTTCTTAATCAAGTACTTTACAAAGCTGGTTCCTAACGACTAATGCTCTTATTCCCCAGGCACTGAGCATTTCTTCCTCCTCACCTTGGGTCTGTTGGTCACAAATTCCCCCTTCTGAGGGGGTGGTCAGGCTGGGGAAACACCCAAGGTACATACCAGTCATTTTGGTTCCTTTGCACAAGGGTTGGTGGAGTGGAGAAAAGCAAGTGGCTGGAAGTGGTGTCAATGTTTCTGAGTAGAAGCCACTCACCACCACCTCCCCACGGCCTGCTATGACCACAGGGGCCAGAGTTAGTTATGATGCCTACAGGAAAAATAGCATGGAATCCCTGTGACCACATCAGTCCTTGGGCTTGTGACCAAGAGATGGAAACTCCCCCTGTGATGATGAGTGCTTCTGGGAAGAAGAATCTGAAACCGAGCCCATGCGCCATTTAATGCTATTGTGACCTTCCTTCTGTACATTATTTTTGACATTTATCATTTCTTACCAAGCACACTGAAGACCCCAGAGAATGGCAATAAACACAGGAGCACACCTGACATCCACACGCACATACACACTGTGCTGTCTGCCTGGGAACCTTTTATGGCAGGGTTCTCCCTCTGACTTGAGATCTTGTGAGGGGCTAGGGACGTGGGTCGGAGTAGTGCGGAGACAGGAGGTGAAGTCCTGAAGTTAACAGAGAGATACTGTCTGAGGGTAGCTTCTATGGCAGTTCTACTGAGACAGACCAGTTGGAGCAGCAGGGCATCCTAGAGAGAATGCAGTTAGTAGGTACACAACAATGTCAAGCCCACCTTTCCAAAAGACACAAGAGCCTAGCTGCGATTGCTTTTTCTCTTCTAGTTAATTGTTGAGCCCATGTACAAGGTGATAAGTACTGTATTTTTAGAGCGCCTTCCTTGGGATAAGCTAAAGTCCTAACATGTGTGGAGGGTTGTGTGGGAGAAGTTATCTATATGTGGAGTGTTTTATTTCCTTCTCAATCTCACCAGCATCTCCCCCTGAAGGATGGTTTTCTTCATGGAGCCCTGTCTTTGTAGGCCCGCATTTGACAAGGAGACCCTGATGGGAAACCAAACCTCACTTAATTCCAGATATCACTTCATCCAAACCCTGTCATGACACTCCTGCTCAGAAACCTCGATGCTGTTTGTGTCTTCACCGTCTTTGTCTTTGGGTTCTGATAGAAGAAGAACTCAACATTTCCACTCCGAGTTTCCCTTTATAGATCTATGAAGAAGTATCCCAAATCCTGGATTGGAAAACAAGTTAGGATGGTGTGAAGAGGCATTGACTGCCATGGGGTTTATCCCAAGGAGAAACTCTAGGACCTTTTAGTAGCTAACTGAACTCTGTACACTGGAACCTCGGTTGACAAACGCTGCTATTTGCAAACAATTCGGTTCTCCGACAAAAGCATTTGACAATTTTTCTCCCATTCTCAAACTCCATATTGGGTGACAAACACAACCACAGCCATCTTCCCCACACAAACACAAACACAGCCATCTTCCCCAAAATCATAAAAACATATTACATTTGTGAACTGAGGTACCATTATATCACAAACATTGAGTGATACGGAGAACATGGTCTGAAACCTTTGCCCTGAAGTATCTAGATAAACAAGTGGTGTTCAATCATTTAAGTTGAGTCAGTGCCCCCACAAAAGAAACCCTCCCACAGTGTTTGGGAATGGCCATGCCCAAATAGGTATAATGCCATGGAAACTGCTTTGGGATCTTCGTATCAGGGCCTGGGGAAATACCTGTGGCTTATGCACAATAGAATATACTTACCTTGTTTGTCCTATTCCGCCCCCACTCCATTCCTTCCTATCTCCCCTGCCCTTATGAGAAGAGCTCCTAGTCCTAGAAGACTGCATCAGATGATCTAAAACTTTTTTTTTTTTTTTTTTTTGTTTTTTTGGATAAAAGGAGGGAAACATTAACAGACATACAACATTTTACCCTCTACTGTGCTCTGTTCTTCGCTTGCCCTGTCTGTTTATTTGCTACTTAATATTACTGTAACTAAAAACTTTTTTTTTTTTTTTTTT